>NW_028230437.1:12745549-13048390 GCF_043228905.1 Azolla caroliniana | reverse complement strand
AGCCGTGCTGTGATTTGAACTCGGAGGCTCGGGATTTGGAACTCGACGGGCATTACGGCTTCTAACCCGAATGCCAATCGAAAGGGGGTTGATTGGATGCTTGTTTTGAAAGTCGTACGATACGCCCACAACGCGCTCTGGAGTTTGTCGTTCCAATCGGTCCTGTTTTCATTGACGATTTTCTTCAGTATGGTTTGGAGGATTTTATTGGTCGATTCCGCCAAGCTGTTCGCTTGCGGGTAGTATGGTGTGCTTTTCTTGTGCACCACCGCGTAGTGGTGTGTAAGCTCACGTATTATATGATTGATGAAGTGCCCACCTTGATCACTAACGAGCTCGATTGGGCATCCGTAATGGCCCCAAAGGTGCTCATACACGAATTTAGCCGTGGATGCCGCCGTGTTGTCTCGGAGTGCCTTAGCCTCGACCCATTTGGTGCAGTAATCCGTGGCAACGATAATATACCTATTCCCTGTACGGGCTGCGGGTGGTTTGAAAGGGACTACAAAATCCAAACCCCATTTTTGAAATGGGTCCAACGGAAGAATCGGCTGGTGTGGCATCCGTGACTGTTCCATTGGTGCCCCAGTCGTTGGCACAAATCGCACTGCCGGCAAAACTCGTGAGCGTCTTTCGTCGTTGTCGGCCACCACAATCCACTTTGCCAAACTTTCCTTGCTGTGGAATCCCCGGCGTAGTGCCCCCCAGCTACTCCCTGGTGGGCTTCTTGAAGAACGACATTCTTCTCGAATTGCCGAATCGCTCGGCGCCATATGCCGTCCGAGCCTTTGTGGTAGAGAATGTCCGAAACGAGGCAAAAATTCCGGCTACGCATTGCTAGGCGTTTTCTCATGTCAAGGGGCATGTGCTCGGGAGGTACACTGGTAGTGAGAAAATGGATCATCTCCGTGATCCATTCATCTCCGTTATCGTCTGGTATCGTGGTCAAGTTAAATAAGCTGGCGTCCGGTAGCTCGTCGTACGTTGTTTTCGCCGGTTCCCCTAACTGAAGACGACTCAAGTAGTCGGCGATGGCATGTTGTACCCCGGGTCAATGCTGAATCTGGAAATCAAACTCTTGTAGTAGGAGCATCCACCGAGCCAACCGTCTGGTGAGGGCTTGTTTATTGACCAAATAAAGAAGGGCCGAGTGATCCACGTGAAAGGTAAATTTTCGGCCCAAGAGGTAATGCCGAAATTTAGTGATGCTATAAATCATACCGAGGGCCTCCTACTCAGTGGTGGAGTAATTCTTTTCCGCGGTCGAGAGCCGGCGGCTGGCGTAGTACACGGGCTTATACCAATTCGGGGGTGTGCATTGCATCAGGGCACTTCCGATGGCGATGTCCAAAGCATCTACGAAGACATGAAACGGTTCGGACCAAACCGGAGACTGGACCACCGGGGCATGTGACAGCATTCATTTCAGGGTCTGATAGGCCGTGTCCTCGATTGATGTCCATTGGAAGGGAAGGCGATGGACTGTCGTGTGTAAAGGTGTCGCGAAATCGGCCAGGTGTCGTATCATTCAGCTGTGCCACCGGATCTGTCCCAAAAAACGACTTAGTGCCTTAGCGTTCGAGGGTGCGGTGGCGGTCAGGATTGCCTTTACTTTACTTGACTGACAATGTGGCCGAGAAGGTTGCCGCTGGTGACTAAGAACGCGCATTTTGCCGGGTTTAAACTCAATCGAGCTTGGCGACATCGGTCCAGGCATAGTCATAACTGGGTCATGTGTTCCCGTCAATGGCCATACACGGCGAAATCGTCGAGAAAGACTTGCATGAACGCCGGGATGTAGTCATGAAAGATTTCGGTGATGATGCGCTGAAACGTAGCCGGCGCCGTTTTTAGACCGAACATCATTACTTCTGCTACAAAAACACCCCATTCCGTGACGAAAGCGGTTTTCTCCTGATCCTCCGGGTGCATTCTTATCTGGTTATAGCCGTTGAACCCGTCGAGGAAACTGTAGCATTCGTGGCCGGCTACCGTGTCGAGGACGCTGTCCGTGAATGGGAGAGGGAAACCGTCGGTGACTATTGCCGCGTTAAGCTTCTGATAGTCGATGCAAACGCGGATTTTTCCGTTCTTCTTTGGGACTACTACGATCGGGCTCAACCACGTGGCCCGTTTAACAGGGCGAATGAAGCCCACTCGGAGTAGTTTGTCGATTTCCTCTTTGACTTTAGCGGAATAGTTGGGGTTCATCCTGTAGCGCCTCTGCTAAATCGGCCGAGTGTGGGGTAAGATGTGAATTTGATGTTGGTAGTATTGAGGATCTAGCCCCTTCGTATCGGTGTAAGACCAAGCGAAAACATCCTGGTAGTCGGTGAGTAATTTTACAAGGCATGCCCGTTCTCCGGTTGGTAGATTATTGGCAATTTGTAACATACGGGGATTCTCGTCCGAACCGAGGTTTATTGTTTCCAGGGTTGATGCTTTCACTCGTTGTGAAATGGCAAGTTCGCGTTCGAAAGCCTCTCGAGCATGATGTAGCTCGGCAACTGTGGTTGGATCTGGTTCATCTTGGGGTGGTGACTCCTCCGTGACTTCCTCATCTTTAGATGGCTCGATGGTTGGTAAGGCATTGATTTCGAAGAGAGGGATGATCGTGGGATGATCATCTAGGAAGTCATCGACCTCCTCATCGGCCAAACCGTCAAGCATATGGACCCCTTCCACGTATAACGGCGAAGTGTTGAGGGCGACGGGGACTCGTTCTTCAGTGATGATTCAAACTTTTGTCTTGCCTCTTCGGAACAAGATCATGTTGTGTTGCCAATGTTGCTTGATATTCGTTGTACGCAACCATGGTCGACCTAGTAACATTGGGTAGGCGCCTTGTGTCTCCAGTCTTAGCACGACGGCCGAGATCGTGAACATGTGGCCTCCGAGTGTGAAGTCGAGATGGCGGATTAAACCAATGGGGCGAACGGAGCGGGTGTCGGCCATCCGAAGCCAAAAGGGGCATGGTTCCCATTGATTCAGGCCGAGGTTGAGACACGTTGACTCGCTAATAACGTTTACGCCGGATCCGCCGTCGATGATGCATCCGTGCAGGTCTTGTACCTTAATGATGATTCGCACGGTTGGGTTCTGAGAATCCATGAGTGGTGGACCGGTTCCTGCTTCGGTGAGGTGTAGCAGTGGCGTAACGAGCTTAGTATTGGCTTGGAGTGCCGCTAGGGTGTCCCGAAATCTCGGCATGAGTGGTAACAGTTTATGTAGGGGCAGCGAGATGCGGGAGTTGGTAAGAACATCCCAGAGCTGGTCGTCCTCCTCCGACGTGGATGGTGCCGAGGTTTGTGGTACTTCACTGGGCCCGTCTCTCATGTCAGTTTGCATGCGTACGACATTATTTTTATTGGTCGTGTCGATCCATTCTTTTGCTGCCTGACGTACTTCATCCTGGATTTGCCACTGAGTAGTCTACGCTTTACTCCGGGTAGTGACCGTTTGAACATCGGCCATGATACTATTCACCGCGGGTGCCTTGCCACGGTTGGTTGTTGGACATTGCGTGGCATAGTGGCCTGGTTGGTTACATTTAAAACATGTAATGTTGGCCGAGCTACTGGTGTCCGTTGTTGTTGTTGATTCTTCGTCTTGTTTGGTGGTGGGTTGTTCCGAACTGCGTTGGAGTTGCGCTAGTCATTTTGAGGAGCGTCCCGTCGGCGGTTGTCGTTAGGTCTTCTATTGTTGCGTGTATTGCGGTTGTCATTTCACCGATCAATGCGTGAGTTCCGTCGGTCATACCGGTCATCGCGATCGTCATCATATCGAGCATAATCGTCGTGCCGGTCATCGCGATAATGATCACGGCGGTCATCACGTCGGTAGTCATCATCTCGACGCCGTCGATCCGGGGATCGCAGTCGGTCGTTATCCTGGTCTCGGTAGACATATCGCTCGTCCTGCCGAGATTATGTATTTCGTGGCTTGATCTAGCAGACTGGTGCCGCCGTTGTGCGGTTCAGCATATTATATTCGCACTGTTCGACAGTGTGAGCTCGAGACTGACAGATCAGACACTGTGGTCGGTGGGGACATTCGAGGGCCAGGTGCCCTGATCCTGAACACGCTGTGCATTGGAGGGCTTGGCGAAAGCGATTGTCCTCTTGGGGAAGAGCGTTTTGCAAGGATGTCATCGAGAAGGCCGCGCCGTGCTGGGTCCAATCAAGGGCGAGAACCCGCGCTATGACTTGTTCGATAGTATGGTTGGCGAAATTTGTAAGTGCGAGAGTCGTTCGGAGAGGCTCTCGTAAACTAGATAGGAAAGTGTCCGGTATATGTTGTGCCGAGACATCATCGGCCACTTGTCTGTAGAGATCCTGGAACTGGATCGTGAACTGCACGACCGTTTCGTGCGGTTCCTGGCATATAGAGAAGAATTGCCGGAGCAGTTCCCGTTTAGGCACCTCGCGATGAAAATGTTCAAGGAACTTTGTGCGCACGATTTGGAAAGTGGTGGCCTCTCCTATTTCGAGGCGAGAGTACCATCGTGCGGCCGGTCCATCGAGGGAGAGTGTGAACTCGGCAATCTTTGAGGCATCGATCTCGGCTGGCGTGAGGCAGTGCGTTGAGTGCTTGGCCTGCCACGTGGATATGAAGGCACGGATGTGTGACTCCGCGTCTGGTCCGTCGTTGTATCGTGGGTATGGGTACGACATGATGTCGTACTCTGGGTCTTATGCTAGCACCGGAAAAGGGTTTAGTTCCGGTTGATTGACCTCCGGAGGGCTCGACAGGGGTTTTGGTGGTGAATCAACTCGCGATTGAGTGTCCGGTGGCGAGGATTGCAATAGGGAAGCCTCTGATTGCTCGGGAAAGGATTGGTCAGTGAACGCCGAGTCGGAAGTTCCTTTGACTGGCTCAGGGCGTCGGGCAGGTGGCCAAGACCTCGTGGTGCGACAGGGCGCCGTAACGGTGGCTGGTGGTTACCTTCAACGAAGTTCGCTCTGCACTCATAGCTGTAACCGGGCGTGCCAAATTGTGTTACCCGTTTCTTTGGGTGAACACCTTCGATAGATCTGCGGCTATCGGTATTCAAGGGCGTGGTACATGAAGGCTCATAACAGAGGCGTCGAGAGAGAGACAATGCTCAGAGAGAAAACACTAACGAGATCTTGGCAGGCGTGGGCGGCGCTCAAATCATAGGTATGAATCAAGCACAGATACATGGAGCAAACTGGGCCCAATTCAGATATATTATTGCAACAGAAAAGATTACAGAACACGGCCTACGGCCGGTGACCTTACAAGATTATCTAGTTACGAGGGGCTCAGCTAGTGCTTCCGCCTATATTTTTCTTCTCCCCCCTCCTCTAAGGTACTGGTCCTCGTTTAAATAACTTTTCCCCTAATACACAGCCGAGCCGTCGGTGGCCTGTGATACTCGGACTCGGCGTTTGCTAATTTGCTAATTTTACATTTCTGTCCTCTGGACAACAGTAGTGCTAGTATCTCATCGGCGAGAGGTACTTCTAATGATGTTGCTTGGTGTATCAACCCCTGGAAGGCATTCATGTGCTCCGCCATGCTGGAGCCATCTTGGTACCGGAGTCTTACTAGCTTCCGAAATACCGAAACCTGATTAACAACATTTTTGTTCTAAAACATAATGCCGATCTTCTCCCAGAGCTCATGAGCCTTGCTCTCTTCATTGAAGTTGTTGTATAGACTCATGTCGATGAAGCACCGTATATACGCCATTGTCTTCATGTGCATCACCTCCCATATTGTGGCATTGATTTTGTCCGGTCTCTTGTCCCTGAACTGAACTGGCAACCAAAGATCTTTAACCACGAGCATGTCCCTCATCTTCGACTTCCACACTGAATAGTTGGAGCCGGTGAGCTTGAACATGCCTCCCAACGAATCGTCCATTTTTCTGTGCCGTTTTGCTCTGATACCAGTTTGAAGTTCAAATCGTTGCCGGCCACAACCGGTTGTATATGTGCGGAATAATAGTCAATCTAATGGAAAGGAAAAACAGAATACAGAAACTGAGAATGACACAGATTTTAACGTGGAAACCCAAACTGGGAGAAAACCATGTGGAGTCCACAAAATCCGAAACAGAAACACTATGAGAGAAAGGAATACATCAGAGATCTCAGAGGCTACGACCTCGAGATCCTGCTTCACCAACAGGTGGCTATGGAGCTCACTCGCTTCCACTCACAGTCGTTCACTCTCACGGTTACGGAGGCCACGACCTCGACAACAGTAACTTTACAATTAATGCACACATACATAGCATGATTGCCCTAAGTACTTATATACCAATGTAATCTTTCGACTATTTACAAGTTTAGCCCTTCCGTGTCGGCTATCTCCACAATTTCCGGTTTTGGCCTCAGCCGAGTTGCTCATCAACACGGTTCTTCTCACTTCCCATCCGGAGGGACCTATTTTTCTAACATTATAAACTAAAAAATAATATCTCCAACGCCACCAACTCTAGTAAACCAAGCCATCACACCACAATACATTTCACACATGAGCTCTTTAACTTCTACTCTTGGCATGTTCAAGTTCATCTCTCCTCTCTTGATTCTTCCTTGCCTTTAAAGAATCTCACTACACAATTAACACACATCCTTGATTCCACAAGAATTAGTAGTTTCCCACACACGAAAGACTCTAAGCAAGGTAATGTCACGATATGGCAAGAATCGAACCCATGACCTTATGTTACATGGGTCGAGCTCTTGACCATTAGACTATATGTTGTAATACGAAGGATATTATTTTCATTTAGGTTTTACTATAGAAAATTGATGTATATTCTAGATTTCTCTAGAACATTCTAGAAACTTTAGGAGCACTCCTAAGAACACTATAAAAGGAGGCACAAGGTATTATTTCAAAGCAAATCGGTTCAACACAAGTCTTAAGCCTCCTAGTTACTATTGTATATTCCCTTAACATAATATATATATTTTGTTATCCTCATTCTCTCTCTCTCTCTCTCTCTCTCTCTCTCTCTCTCTCTCTCTCTCTCTCTCTCTCCTTCTCTCAATAGTTCTACACCTCCCTTAATACTAATCCTCATATTTTAGTACTAATTCACCGACATTCGCAATCAGATGCAGAGTGTCGTCTCCGGTTGCGACTACTCTCGGTTGCATCAGTTTTTCCAGGTACGAGAACCACTCCTTGTGGCACGTCATGTGGTTTGACGTGCCGGAGTCGACGTACCACACCTTGTCCGACTTTGGGGTGATCTTCTTCATCAAGTTTGCTTCGTGTCTCGTCACGAAGGCTGATCCTCTTCCGACTCTTCCGGCTCCTTCGGCGTAGTGGGATCGCTGCTGATTTCCTTTGTCGGTCTATCCGAAATTTGATCCATACCTGGTTCTCTACGAATCGGCGCGCTTTTTCTAGCACTCGCTCTCCCTGTGGCCTTTCTTGCCACAGTACCAGCATTCTGTGGCGGATTTCCCTTGCCGGTTCTCATCGCCTCGACTCCCCCTATTTCCAGAGGGTCTGGAGTTGTTGTCGGCATCACTTCGGTGCCTTCTTCCTTGGTCCCGTCAGCTGCCTCCATTGCGCACCGACTCCCCTCATCTGACACGTCCACGGGGCCTATCTCCCTCTGTGTACAACATTTTTTTGTCGGTGTGTGTGCTCGTAGACCCACCCGCATGGTTCTCCTCTATAAGGAGCATCGACCGTAGGTCAAAAAAGGACAGCGTATTCTCCTGTGTACACACAGCAGTTCGGAACACTTCGAACTTTGACGCCAAACCTCCGAGACAAATTTGCACCATATCGGCTTCTTCGATATTCACATCGATGGAGGCCAGAGAGTCGCAAAAATCCTTGATTTTGGAGGTGTAGTCTACCACCGACAAGTCGCGTTGTCGTAGGTTGCTCAGCTCCTGTCAGAGTTGAAGCTTCCTGGCTGTAGTGCTTGCGGCGAAAATCTTCTTCAAATTTCCCCAAGCATCTTTCAGCATTCTTGCATCTTGAATCTAGCTTAGGAGTTGTTCGCCCACACAAGACGCGAAGCAATACAATACTCTACTCGCCGACTTTTCCCACGCCGGGAAATCTCTGTGTGTCAATTCGGGTGTTGTGTCATTTGCTCTGTCAACATAGCTCTAGTAACCGTGCCCGAGTAGGTACTGGTGCATCTTGTAGGACCAAGATGGGTAGTTGTTTCTGTCGAGCTTTTCCGTCGGAAGCGAGCTAGCCATGCCTCTATCCATCGGCTTTACCTGTTCTTCTTGGTTGGTTTTCCTTTCAAGCTATGTTGGCTGTAGAGGTTCTCAACCCTCGCGCTCTGATACCATGTAAAGAATAGCGTGCGGAAGCAAGTAGAAGACCGAACACAAAAATATGCAGGTTTAATGGAGAGCTTGAATATATAGAGTACGCGGGAGAGACAGAGAGAGAGAGGACACACAGGAATTCAATTCAAAATAATATTCAATCTGTACATAGGATGTGCTTAGTGAGAACTTTTATACAAGTCCATACAGACTAACAGAAGTACTGACACATACTTCAATGCTCATAAATGAGCTCTACACTAACTCCCAAAATATATTCCTACGCAGAATATCTTTCCAACGGCCTTGCGGTTTACGCACCGCTACGGTTTCTCGTTGCACACCAGTCTGCGCACCCGGTTTACGCACCGGTCCCACCTAACCGATCGATCCCAACCGATCCGGTTCTCGGCTTGCACAGCCTATCCGGCCAATGTTGAGCTTGTATCTCAACAGAACACAATGGCCCCTATGCATAAAGGAGGAGATCCCATGGACCCAACCCAAATACATATATGACCATTATGATTGTTCATATCCTCGATAAATTATATGATGCAATAATTGAAATAGAATTGTTACATGCACGACCATAATTTATCCCATGGTAGTTTGTATTGTATAGTATTCTACACAAAAGGATAAAAGTGTGAGAATTAACCAAGCGTGCAAAGAAGGGAGGATTACTTTTTATCCTAGGAATTGAGACAACCCATAAGGGCTAGGTGTAAACTTGCATGGGAGCCTTAGGTTTGGCTATAAATATGAGGCCTAACTACCCTTATTTGAGATATTATTCTACTACGTCAAGACTATGACCCTATGGTGAATACACGCTTGTGGTAAGCGCACACTAGTACTAGGTACAACTCGATGCCATTGTAGTGGTATGGGACGCTGTTAAAGGTAGAGGTCCGTCTTGATCCCTTCACTCAAGGGTGGTCAGATGGATTGATACCCTTCTTTCTCTCTCATTCTCTTATGGGTGAAAGCATGGGAATGGGAAAAATTAGCTATGTCCTTGCCATAACTAATTAGCTATGCAAAAAAACTGCATGTAATTTGCATATTTTGGCAATTTTAGGGATCATCAGAATGTAATCTCAAATAAAGACCGACTAAAATGTACACCATAAATGGTAATATTTACCTCCCCATAATAAATTATATGTATCTTTAAGATTTTCCCACTAAATATTAGCTAATAAAAGAGCTACTTAGTTGTGGTGATTTTAGCTACATGTTAGCTATAATAGTATTTCCATTCACATGCTGCCACCCTTATCTATTTATATCATTTATTCCCTTTTTCAATGCTTACATTAGGAATAATCTCTAACATATGTTATCAAAGTGATTTGCTAATGTTTCTCTTATTGTTGTTCATTTCCTTCGGATGGTCATCAATCGATGTTTGTTCGAGCTTGATCCAGAAAGTCAGAAACAAAGGAACTTTGGTATATCCTTTTTTTATATTTTCTATTCTTTCTTCTTACAATCTAAATAGTTTTTAAATCAATATGTTGAAATGTAAATCATTCAATAATGTTGTATTGGTCATAGCTAGTTTGTATAAGAACTTGTCACGAAGATTCGCTTGCACACTTCATTTGGGCGAGACCATAGGGTGTCATGAACACGACCATTATGGCATCACCCAAAATTGAACCTCGGACCTTGTAATCCATGATCGAAAACCTCGACCATTAAGATATCTTATTGTCACATAAAAGGATAAAATCTACTTTTTGTATTACATTGATTATTGTAAAAACTTTAGATTATTCCAGACTGTTCTAGAATGTCCTAGGACATTCTAGAACATTATAGAAATCTCTAAGCCATTCTATAGGAACCTAGAATTTCTAGAACATTCTAGAACATTATAGAAATCTCTAAGTTATTCTATTGGAACCTATAAATAGGGGCATACATGTATTCTCAAATTAATTCAAATCAACACCAGTCTTTAGCTCTCATTACATATCTTGTATCCATTCTCTTTCTCTTTCTATCTTAATACACACATTCTTCTCTTAGCATTTCGTTCCTTTCTTCTCGTGTTCTCTTATATCCTCCTTCCATAACTTTATCTTTTATTCTTGGTTCTGACATTTTGATTCGAATTCTCTCTCTTATCCGCCTCATATAAAATTTACAATTTGTCACCAACTGACTTAAGGTTCTTTGAGAATATATCGAGGAGAATCTTGCACATGGGTTTATTCGACATTCAAAGTCTCTAGCTAGTGCTCCTACCTTCTTTGTGAAGAAAAAGAATGGCTCCCTTCATTTGGTTGTGAACTATCGAGGCTTAAATAAAGTCACCATAAGGAATAGGCATGCTCTACCTTTAATCACCAGTCTTTTAAAGTGCATTGGTGGGGCAAAGAATTTTACCAAAATCCATCTAAGGGGTGCGTATAATCTTGTCTGAATTCAACCGGGAGATGAGTAGAAAACTGCATTTCGTACTCGGTATGGTCATTTCGAGTATATAGTCATGTCTTTTGGGCTCACAAATGCACCCACAGTTTTTCAACATATGGCAAATGACATTTTTCGGGATTTCTTGGATATCTTTCTCATCATCTACCTACATGATCTATTGATTTACTCTATAACACAGGAGGAGCATGATATATACATGTGCAGAAAGTACTTAAATGCCTAAGAAAGTATGGTCTTTATGCCAAACTTGAGAAATGCAGTTTTGATTGCATTGTAGATATTTGTCGTTGATTATTCTTGATTGGGCAAAAACGAATTGCATGGGTGGATGCACCATAATATAAACATAGTTTGTTGGTTCGGCAATACCTCTGTTCGGCTTCGGTGACTGGCAGGGTGCGAGCTCGATCAATTTCCATCGGCACGGGGTCATCGTATGATGACAATGGAGAAGATCTCGAAGAGGGTTGCCACCTTGAAGTTGCTCGTTCCTCTTGACGATGCTCAAACAACCGATTGTCACAACTAACTGCTTGCGTGATGGCTTGCAACAATGACATAGGGTCCGGAAAGTTGAGTATTAAATTTTTAATCTCACTGCAAAGGCCCCGACGAAAATGGTCGTAGAGCGCTTGGCCATCCCACTGAATATCACATGCTAATTGTCTAAATTGAGAGGCATAAACGGATATTGTACGCATACCTTGATGTAATGAATAGAGTTTGGTAATGGCAGTTCGACATTGGTTCATATCCCTAAATGTTGCCTCAAACTCTACCAGAAAGGCAAGAAATTTTTGTGGAAGTGGTGATGAAGTTTCGATTGTACGCATACCTTGATGTAATGAATAGAGTTTGGTAATGGCAGTTCGACATTGGTTCATATCCCCAAATGTTGCCTCAAACTCTACCAAAAAGGCAAGAAACTTTTGTGGAAGTGGTGATGAAGTTTCGACCAACGCTGCAAACCAGGCTTGTGCAGCTCCTGACAGAAGGGTCCCAGTGAGACCAACTTGAAGAAAATCATCCACATACCGTTGAGGCTGTAGTTGGATAATAAGCTTGATCTGATTTATGAAACCTCGGAAGTGCTTCCTCGTGCCATCGAACTTGTCAGGTAAACTAATCTTGGGCTCCATACTTGTAGTGGGATGGGGAGGAGTTGGAGAAAGCCTTAACGAGGAACCAAGCTCTATAGGTAGAACATTTGTTGATGCAGGAGGAGAGTTGTTTTTTTCTTTGAGTTCCATCGGTGTTCTAACTTGAAGCTTCTGTAACGATTCCCGAAGGTTGTCATTCTCAAGTTGAAGTTGATGCATGTCTTCCATGAGCTGATTTATTCTCTTGGTAAGATCTGACATGCTGAGGCTTAGAAAATGGGAAGAGGTTTACAATGAAGGTGAACAAACTGTCACAAAAGGGTGGAATGAGGCTAAGTACTAAGAGAGAGTGAGAGCATAAGTAAGATCACAATATTTTCACGGACAAGTAGATGAGCCTCAATATTAAGAGATACCGGGAGAGAGATCATAGACAAGAGAACGAGAGAGAGAGAGAGAGAGAGAGAGAGAGAGAGAGAGAGAGAGAATAGACAAATGAAAAATAACTGAATTATGCTTTCGTAACTGGTGTTGTTCACCTTGATTGTAATCAAGGTGCACCCCAATATTTATACAAGGATGTGGAGGTATGCATGAAAACTAGAAGACTTCTAGAGAGTCCATGAAGATGCATTCTCTAAAAGGTTCTTGAAAGTTGTAGTAATCAATCTATAATGAAATATGTTGAATCTTATACAATACAATAATGCGTATGTGGATGTAGCTTAACTGGTAAGGTTGCCCAATAAGATCAGAAGGTCATGGGTTCAACCCCCACCGTTCCAAGGATGTGAAATCCTATCTATGATAGCAGGGTGATCATGTTTTTGGGAACCTCACCGGTCCCTGCGACTTTGCATTCCTACCTGTTGCCTAGTCGAACTATACTGCGGACTTCGGTTGAATAGTTTGAGAACCATTCAATGTTGGGGATCACGTGAAACGTGGCACCGAAGTGCAATAACCATGTGTGTGCATCTTGTGCACTATAGAGGTATTCTCCGATCACTAAATCTTCTTAGGAGAGAATTTCTCTTGATCGGGTGTTGGCAACATTGATTTGGTTGCCTATAGGAGAGTGGTCCGAGTCGGGTCGTCCTCGATTCCGCTCGGATCACCGACCACTCTCTTTTTTCTTGATTGACTAGTAGTCGAAAACATTGTGGCCAGCTTTTATGCAATGTGTGCAAAATTCGCCTAATCGGCCTATTCTCGACTTCAACCATTGTTAGTCTCCCCTCGTTTTTGAGTGGTTGGTATTCCGACTGGTTTTGTTGGCTTGTTCTCTCGTTCGACTATGTCGGTCGAGTGATGGGCTTTTGCCAGTTCATCGATGGTAAATCCCATCGATTTTCGTTGAATGTCCTCAGTGAGAACTTGACCGATCGTTTTATCTAGATTTAGGATCGGTTGGTTATTGGCGTATGTCATGTAGAATACCTCCCAACTCACCGGAAAACTCGATAGGAGGGCAAGGGCTTTCACTTCTTCTTCGAAGTTGATTCCTTGTGAGGAGAGTTCTGACAACACCCAGTTAAAGGTGTTGATGTGGGAGGTAGCCGGATCGGACTCTCGCATCTTCATGTTGAACAGTTGTTTGATCAAAATCATTTTTGAAGATGAGGACTTTTTCTCATAGACAGATTGTAGTTTCTCCTACAGTGAGAACATTGTTGTCTCTTTTGCTATGCTAAAGTAGTTGTTTTCGGCTAGATGCATTCGGATGGTGGAGCTTGTGATTTCTTTTGTAGATCTCCACTCTTCGACTGTCATCAAGGCAAGTTTTTCACTATGTCGAATGGCTTTGACTTGTCTTATGATGATCAGAAAGTCCCGCATCATCTCCTTCCAAAGGGCAAAGTTTTTGCCATCAAATTTTCTAATTTCAACTCATGTTCAGGATGTTGAAGCCATATTCTTCTTTGAATGTGAGATTTTACTGACGTGGACTTTTTCCTTTCAACCTTCTTTTGTTGTATGTTGTTGCCGAGTAGCAAGTCTGAGTAGCAAGTTGCTCTAAATCGTATGTGAGAACCTATCAGTTATGCTCAAGAAACAACACAGAAGGAGGGCAAGAAGATGTAGACAGATGATAGACACACAGATGAAGCTTTAATAGAAGCTCTCTTTATTTCTGTTCTCTCTCCCTCTCTCTCTCACAGACTCAATGTACAAGATGATCAAGCACTCTCTGTTTATAATGTTAGGTTATCACTTATATACTAAGCCCTAACAATTAGGAGGATTTCACACTAGGATACAAGGTGGAAGGAGACGACCTTTTATGCCAACATTTTCCTGGGTCGACCGCAATGCCTTTGCTACTCATGATATGGCCCAGGAGTGTGCCACTTGTTACGTTGAACGCACACTTGGTCGGATTGAGGCTAAGCCTTGCCGATCTGCATCATTCCAAACATAGTCGTATGTGCCGAAGATGTCGGCTTCTCACACTATAAAATGCAAAATAATCGAGGAAGACCTGCATAAAGGCAAGTAAGTACTCACCGAATATCTCGGTGATGATACGTTGAAATGTGTTGGGAAAACGAGGTCCCTATAGGCCTCGGCCAAAAATCAATTTCCGAAATCGGGAGACCATATTTGTAGATAGTCCGAATATGCTCCTTGTGGGCTATACTTGTAAATAGCCAAAAAGTTGTTGTAGTATATAAACAACTAGGGAAAACTTTAAGTTGTAGTAGTTGATCATTATTGTGGTATAGTTAGACAGGTGGTAGTTGCCTCTGTAACTATGAGTGACAGGGAGAGAGAGCATATAACTCTATAGCCATCTGTCAGACGAAGTAGAACTCGAGGTTGTTGCCTCCGAGTTTCTTATCTGTACTTCTCCTTTTTCATAGCGATTTGTTTCTTGGGGTTTGTGGACCCCCGTGGTTTTTCCCAGTTCGGGTTTCCACGTTAAATATTTGTGTCTCTGTTCTTTCTGTTTTTCCTTGTTTTCTGTCTATGTATCTATTTCGCTCGTTTCTTTGCACCCGCATACGAACATGAAACCGGTTGTGGCCGGTCTATTCTCATAAAACTGGTATCAGAGAGATGGAAGATTCATTCGATAGCATGTTCAAGTTAACCGGCTCCAACTACTCAATGTGGAAGTTGAAGATGAGAGACATACTCATGTGCAAAGACCTCTAGCTGCTGGTGCAGTTTGGAGATAAAAGACCAAACAAGATAGATGAATCGACTTGGGAAGTCATGCATCTGAAGGCGGAAACATATATAAGGTGTTTTATAGACATGAGTCTATACAACAACTTTGATGAAGAGACGAGTGCCGACGTCCTCTGGAAGAAGATTGGCGTGACGTTCGAAAACATGAACACCGTGAACATTGTCTCAGTTTTTAGAAAAATCGTGAGACTCTGGTATCAAGACGGCTCTAGCATGACGAAGCACATTAATGCCTTCCGAGGACTGATGAATCATACCACCTCCCTAGAAGTACCTCTTGTTGCTGTTGGGATCCCTTACGGATAGCTAGGAGACATTGGTTGTCACATTAGGCAACACGGGACCGCAATGGAAACACTTATCCCTAGGGCAAGTGAAGTCGAGCTTATTGAATGAAGAAGCTTGCCGCAAGGACTGAGAGTCCAACATTGACCAGAAGTACCTTGTCACGAAAAGTGACACGAATCGCCGAAGAGGCCGAAATC
Organism: Azolla caroliniana; assembly: GCF_043228905.1. NCBI lineage: Eukaryota > Viridiplantae > Streptophyta > Polypodiopsida > Salviniales > Salviniaceae > Azolla > Azolla caroliniana. Next base: position 13,032,877 of record NW_028230437.1, on the reverse strand, counting down.
GAAGCCCTCAAAATCGAGATAAGTCGGGGACAAAGTCGAAGTCAAGGGGAAGGCCAACGTGCTTCTATTGTGGGAAGTCGAGGCACTTCCAAAAGAATTGTTGCCATCTCCAAAAGGAAAAAGGGGGAACGAACGGTGTGCAGCCGAAGACAATTTCGGATAGCAAGAACAACTCGGTAATCGCTACAAGTGAGGAAGCGTTGTTGCTCATTAGTGAGGAAAACCCCCAAAATCGAGATAAGTCGGGGACAAGGTCGAAGTCGAGGGGAAGGCCAACGTGCTTCTATTGTGGGAAGCCGAGGCACTTCCAAAAGAATTGTTGCCATTTCCGAAAGGAAAAAGGGGGAACGAACGGTGTGCAGCCGAAGACAATTTCGGACAGCAAGAACAACTCGGCAATCGCTACAAGTGAGGAGGCTTTGTTGCTCATTAGTGAGGAAAACCCCCAAAATCGAGATAAGTCGGGGACAAGGTCGAAGTCGAGGGGAAGGCCAACGTGCTTCTATTGTGGGAAGCCAAGGCACTTCCAAAAGAATTGTTGCCATTTCCGAAAGGAAAAAGGGGGAACGAACGGTGTGCAGCCGAAGACGATTTCGGACAACAAGAACAACTCGGCAATCGCTACAAGTGAGGAGGCATTGTTTCTCATTAGTGAGGAAAACGAAGTAAACCTTGTTGACGATGAATCGACATAGGTGGTCGATTCGGGTGCATCATTCCACCTAACCCCCGACCGGAAATGCTTCTCATCTTATAGAGTCGGAGATCTAGGATATGTAAAGATGGGAAATGAAGGAGCATGTCGAATTATCGGCATAGGAGATGTGTGTTTGATAACGTCAATCGGGTGCTGACTTGTGTTCAGAGATGTACAACACGTTCCGGAAGTTCGATTGATGTTAGTTGGTTGGCAACGCTCTGCCAAATCGAGTAGAGGTCGATTCGATCGAAATTGAATCTGAGCCAGTCGGCCGATTTAATACTCGGCAAAATCGAGAACCGACTGAATAATAAGGGGATCCGGCTGAACGAGTAACCGAATTTGACTCGACTGAAGAAGTCGAAGAAGAACCAACCGTACTGAATGGAGGCTGAAGATACCCCCTAAGAGAAAGAAGAGCCCCCTGAAGATGTTCGCATGAAGAGCATGTACTGCTAACTGATGAGGGGAGCCGGAAAGATTTGAAGAAACTAAACACAATACCCACAACCGAAAGTGGGTAAGCGCCACGCAAGAGGAGATAGATTCCTTGCATGAGAACCACACATACAAATTGACCGAGTTGCCGAAATGGAAGAAAGCACTATAGAATAAGTGGGTATACAAACTAAAGTCCAGAGATGGTGGAAATCCAGTCAGATACAAAGCACGAATTGTCGTGAAAGGTTTCCAATAGAAGAAGGGTGTCGATTTCGATGAAATATTTGCCCGGTTGTGAAGATGACATCAATCCGAATAGTGCTCAGCATAGCAGCCAACATGAATCTCGAAGTCGAGCAATTGGATGTCAAGACGACGTTTCTGTACAGTGATCTCGAAGAGGAGATCTATATGCACTAGCCAGAAGGATTCGTGGAGAAAGGTAAAGAGAACCTAGTATGCCGATTGAGGAAGAGCCTATATGGGTTGAAGCAAGCACCTCGACAATAGTACCGAAAATTCGAATCCTTCATGACCAATAATGAGTATCACAAAACGCAGGCTGATCACTGTGTGTTTGTGATGAAGTTCGACGAAGGAGATTTCCTCATCCTCTTGTTGTATATGGATAACATGCTGATTGTCGGACGAGACCATATGAAGATCTGAGTGCTGAAGAAGGCCTTCAGTAGGTCGTTTTTGATGAAAGATCTAGGTTCGGCAAAACAAATCCTGGGAATGCACATTGTTCGATATCAAACAAAGAAGTTGTTATGGAGATCACAGGAGAAATACGTGACAAAAGCAATCCAGAGATTTGGCATGGAAAGCGTGAAACGGGTCAGCTCGACACTACCGACGAACTTCAAGCTGGCCAAAGATCAATGTCCAAAATTGAAAACCGAGAAGGCCGAGATGTCAAAAGTCCCTTATGCCTCAGCAGTCGGAACGTTGGTGTGAAGTCGATTTTTGCTCATAGGAAAAGACCGTGACAAATACATTGGATGCAAAGGTATAGAAGAATAAAGCACAATATGAAAGGTCCAAGAGTTAAAAGATAAATGAAATTGAAGAGAACTAAAGTTAGAGGCGTTTTTCAAAAGTAGAAAAAGAAGAAAAACGCAGGAAATTAAGGAGAAAAAGCAAGGTAGAGAAAAAAGCTCATAACTTCTTCATCTCTTATCCAAATTTCAAAAGAAAATATTCGTAAGAAAGCTGACAAAGAGAGCTTTCTTGTATGACAAACCAGAAATAATGATATGAAAAACGCACCAAACAAACTCGAGGATATGTAAAAGAAAAGAAAAGAAAAAGCAAGAATAATGCAACTAAAAACCTATAAGTACGAGGGTATTCTTAGCAATTGGGGAGAGGACGGGGTAAAAGGCGTACCGCACACAAGGCGGTGAAGACCTCTTGTTTCGGGAAATTGCTCGGGTACTCCACGAGTATGGCTATGTATACCCCCGATCACCGGCGATGCCCAGGAATAGAGCCGGTTTGATCATAGCCACCTACGAGGGAGTACAGGTGGATTGGCCGGTAATGATTGCCAACAGTCTGAGCGCTGCCATCGTCTCAATAAAAGATGGCAAAAAGATGCGGACAGCAGTGGCGCAATGACTCACTTTGATAGCACCGCTGATGGAGTCCACGAAACAAAGAAAGAGGGGAAGAGGGGAAGACCGACAGACTCGACCCCCAAAACAGCTTCAAAACGGCAGCAACTCCTGGCTACCTAGGCGAAGGAACGGCCTAATCGGAAGCGGTTGGTAGAGAAGGAGGCATCGGTGGACACCTCGGGGAGACCGTTGAAAATCAAGTTGCGCCTGTCGGAACACAAATTGGAGAAAACGCAGGGGCAGGACCCCTTGGCATTGTTAATCAACAAGACCCTGGAAGAAGAACAACAGGAAGACGAGCCGACTGAGAAGTTGCTACGGCATCGCCAGACAAGTAGAAAGGGCCACGAAGGGGGACATCAAGGCTAACAAAGGACAGTATTCGGGAACCCCTCCCTGAGAAGCCGCAACCTAGAAAGGCGGCAGAATTGGCTCAACAAGAATCGGGGACGGAGCAAGTGCTGCGGTAGGACATCACGGAACTAGCGGTCCAGGACACGGCAGTACCGGTGGATCAAGAACTGGTCATTGAATTGCTGGCGTCACCGCCGCAGCAACAACAACCAGAACTGGAGTAGCCGCTTGACATAACCGTCAATAGTAGGCTCGTGACCAATGAAAACAACATCCCCCGACCAGAACTGGCACGACAACAAGGTACCGGCAGTCAATGGTTTCGATGGGTAGCAGAACAAGTGACTGGGGTCGTCTGCCGGTTAGACGCACGTGGAAGAGAAAGCGCATGAAGACCGGTTGCTAGCCACAATCGAGGAATTAGAGAAGGCCCGGTCAAGAATCCAAAGCATGGAGGAAAGACATAGAGAGGGCCAAAATAGAAATGGCCAAGTTGGTCATAGAAGGACCACAGCAATCGGAACCGGTGGCCCTAGTAACTCTATAGAACGATCAAACCCCGATGACGGCGGCAGGCCCGGATACTCAGAAATCGTCAGCATAGGAGCTCGCCACATTAAGGGAAGACCTAGCAGCACAAGAAGCCTTACGAGCCAGGGAACGAGAATTGAAAAAAGCGACGGAGGAGGAACAAAGGAGAACGGTCGACAGCCTCCGCCGAATAGAGGAAAGCTTGAGAAGAGGTCATCAAGCATATGACCGGCTAAAAGAAGGGAAAGAAAAACTCTTGCAAGAAAAAGAGAAACTCCAGAGGATGGCGGAAGTGGAGATTGAGCGCCTCAAAGAAGAGCTCCGGCAACAAAAAGACCGTGAGGACTGCGCTTGCCGGCTTATCAATCAAAAGCTGAAACAGAAAACCGACGACTTTAACCGACTACACCGGGATTATAAGCATTTGGATGCTGATCATAAAAAATTGACTACCGAAAGTGACCGGCTGCAGGAAAAGTGCAGGGAACTTTGGGAGGAAATTAACCGGTTGATGGCAGCATTGATGGAAGAGTTGTCTAAGGGAGCCGAAGTAGCGAAACAACTTGCGGCAGCAGCAAAAGAGTGACTGGACTTGCAAGTGCAGCACCATGCGGAAACGGAGCGCGCTACAATGACTCTGAATAGAGTTCAGACGACATATCAGACCGAACTCATGCACTACAGAAACCAAGAACTGGCAACCGCAAGCCTGATCAAACAATTGAAGGACGAAAAACAGGCCGTGGAAAACAAGTCGAAGATGGTGATGGGGCGGATCCGGGACATCGTATTGGCATGGAGGAATCGAACGAAGCAATTAGTGGAAGAAAGCTCAGTACAGTGGTGGTCGAAGTGGGCTCAGCAAGCAGTAGAGCTACAGTTGCTGTGGGCAGACGTAGAAAACCAACGGAAAGAGGGCGACGAAGTTTACATCCTAGATAAAGAAAGCATTGAAGCAATAAAAGATGAACTGTCGGATGATTTCATATCCTTGGCTGATGAGCAGAGGGTGGCGGTACGCCAATTGGTGGCACAACTGGATGATGACTAATTGGACAACCAACTCTTACCGTTCCCATTTCTTGCCGTCCAAGTACAAACGGGAACGGGGACGGCAAGAAATGGCCAAGAAAACTACGGTGATTAGCATTAGTGACAAGGAGCCATCTCAGAACAAGTGCCGGTTAAAGCCGGGGGAAGCCAACCAGATAATACTTAGGAGGAGCCGCTAAAGGAAGGTCATCCGCAGGAACCAGTGCACGCCGGACAGCAGAACCAGGAGACGCCAAGACCGGTAGAGCCGGATAAGGAGGAAGAGCTGGTAAAACTAATCGAGCCGGAAATGGAGACAGAGTTGGCTAGACCAATGGACCCGCAGGCAATGGAGGTTAACCAACAACAACCACATCTGGAGTCGGAGCGGCAAGAAGAGCAGCCACAGCCGCAGGAACAACAAGAGGAGGAACAACAACAACAGTAGATGACAGAACAACTTCCCGAGGAACCATTAGAACCCTTAGATCAAAGCATTCTGGACATTCTAGAGGATGAATGAAGGCCGGATCATTTGGACGTACAAGGTACTATCCCACGGGCGTGCCATGTGTTACCCGGCCGGCAAGGGAAGTCCAGAATGGGAAAAGGGGGGATAATTTATAACCGGGAGCTGATTAGTTATAATATAGAATTATTATGATTTTGGGAGAAGCAAACGGATGGACTCGGAATCGGTATGCCGATCCGGATCCGGATCGATTCATTGCCTATTATCGGTTGCCGGTTGGCACCGGTTTGTACCTAAGCCGGAGACCTATAAAAGGGCCCGGTTAGATTGTAATCAGAAGCAGATAATTAATAGAGTGTTGTTGTGTTGAAAAATCATTGCGGAATATAAATCACAATAAACGAACTACACGTTGAAATACGAATCACAGAAATGCCAAGAAAAACAAGACACACAACAGTGCACAGAGATTTACGTGGAAACCCTAAAACGGGGAAAAACCACGGGTGAACAAATTTCTTCACTATACAAAGTGGATATACAACGGCGAGAAGGTTACAATAGTCTGTCGAGTGTATCAGCCGCACATGGCTCTTCGTGTCTACTATTACTCACACAGCTATGGCGCGGCTCACACTTCTCACGCTCTCTCTCACTCTCGCTTGTTCTCTTACACTGTTCTTACACACTAACTCGCATAAAGTTTTCCCTAGTTGTATATATACTTACACAACTTTCTGGCTATTTACATACGTAGCCTTCATGGGGCGCACACTTAGACTATTTACAAGTATAGTCACCCGAGTTGGCTATTTACACTATTCACTCATCAACTCGGCTCCTCTCTTTCCCATCTAGAGGGACTTGTTTCCACACATCATCATTATTATTATTATTATAATAATAATAGTTGAATCTTCAAACAGTCGACTCACTATTTTCGACTCTTCGACTGTCGGCTTTCCGAACAGTCGTATCTTCCCTGTCATCGACTGTTGGCTTTCTGATCAGTCTGTTCTTGCTCCCACTAGAGGGACCTATTCCCAACAAACTCCCCCTTCACTCTTGTGGGAGGAAATCTGTCAGTCCTGTATTTTGTCGACGGACTCTGAGTCTGTCCAAAGGTAGGTTCTTCGTCAGCATGTCGGATCCATTGTCGTCAGTATGGATCTTCACAAGGGAAAATTCTCCTTCTTCAACTCTCTCCCACAACCAGTGATACCTTCTCTTTATGTGCTTGGTCTGGGAGTGGTATGCCGCATTCTTGGCTAGGTGTATGGCGCTTTGGCTGTCACAATGAAGCAAGAACTCCTTTTTTCTTCATGCCTAATTCGGTGAGAAAATTTCTCATCCAGATCAGCTCTTTTCCGGCTTCTACCACTGCCATATACTCTACCTCTGTAGTCGACAAGGCTACAGACTTCTGCAATCGTGACTGCCACGACATTGCTCCCCCTGCATAGGACATCACGTACCCTGACGTGGATCGGCTTGAGTCGACATCTCCTGACATGTCTAAATCGGTAAAACCTTCCAGCACAAGTTTTCCGACACCATACCTTAGGCACCCCCCTGAGGTGCCCTTTTGACAGGAACTCACGCTCCCTTCGCACAACGCTCAACCACAACCGAGCTTAGAATCATACATAGAAAAAAGGTGAAAGAATGCACGACACGAAGAAGAGAAGAGTACACAAGATGTTTACGTGGAAAACCTGTTACCGGCCGGCAAGGAGTCCAAAATACGGAGTGAAGGAATTAATTAGATGGTTGTAAATGAGCATAGTGTGGACGGACGGACTGGAAACGGTATGCCGTTCCAGATCCGGACGGATCCCGAATAGGTGCGAGAGGCACCGTTTTGTACTACGGGCCGGAAACCTATTTAAAGGCCCGGACCCCATTGTAATGACAGCGGATAATTAATAGAGCTTATGATGTTTGTACTTCTGTCTTGATTTCCGTTCTGTAATTACTGTTATATCTTACGCGTGTAATCAACCGAAGCATTCTAATCGTGTAACCTATGTAAGTCGGTGTAATCGTTGAATATTAATCCTATGCCGTAATCACCCCTTTGGTGAAGTGTTTCCGTGACACCTTGTGTTAGGCCTTGTCCGGCTAAGAGAATAACACAGTTTTGGCGACCACGATTCCTGCTTTCTCGCAGCGAATGACGGTAATGGATGACTAGACCAACGCACGACTTGGGTACAGACCGAGCTCGACGCCTCGCCGAACGGCAAAGACGGCGTGAGACTTTCCAGCAAGCAGCGCAGGAAATTCGCTCGGATCGTTTGTTCTCCAACGAGATCCGGAGAGTCGCGGAGGAATCTCTCCGGTTACGGCAAACTCGCGACCAGGACGACGGAAGCAGTCTAAGTAGTCTCCGGGAAACCGAACGACTCCTGGAGGCGCTGGCAAGCGGAGAAAACGAGGCAGAAGCCTTTTCAGCCTACGAATCGGATTCCGAAGGGGGATACAGCGTGCACACGAACTACCGGAGCAGCAACGATACCCCCGGCGGCCCGGAAGACGACGGGTCGGATACCGTGCCGACTCCAGAACCGGAACCGCGCAACCAGGGCTATCCGGAACCACAAACGGAAGCCGTCAACCCACCAATACCGGAAGTGGAAGAAGCAAAGCCACCAACACCAACGAAAGAGCCGGCAAAGGGACCGGAAAAAGAGCCGGAAAAAGAACCGGAAAAATATCAACAAACGCCACTAAACCGCGGCTTAATACTGGACGACGACATGCCGTTCCAATACTCAAAGTACCGCGATGATCCGGATGCGGAAGCGCATGTGGATGACTTCGAGCAGACATGGGAAGCAAATCACACGTCCCAGCGAATGACACCGGAGGAAGAAGAACGCTCGAAGATAGCGGAATTCGGAGTCACGTTGGAGGGACCAGCGACACGATGGCGGCGGTCGCAGGACCCGGCGACCATCACAACATTCGCAGAATTAAAAGCAAAATTCTTGCATTTTTTCCACAAGGAGGTCGACCAGACGACAATGGTGGGCCTGTTTTATACGATCCGGCAGGAGGCAGGGGAAAGCATTCCCCAATTCGTCATCCGTTTCCAACGGATGCATAGCCAGCTTGCCCGTGCACCCCCGGAGGAGGAATTACGGACGATATTTTTAAACGCACTCCGGGAACCGTTACGCACGGTGTGTACGGTGATCGACTTTCGAGGATGCACCATCGATCAGGTCATTGACCGGGTCAGAGAAATGGAAAAGACAAGCTCATGGCTTACGCTGGGAACACTGCAACGGGCGTTACCCACCGAGGAAGATCTCCGGTTCCGGCAGGCAATTCAATGCACAATCTGCTTGAATGCCGGACACTCGGCAGTGGAGTGCACCATGCGCACTCAGTGTGTGATTTGTCAATCCAAGAGTCATACAACGGACCGGTGCGAGTACAACCTGTTAAACCGACAAGCACCACCCGTCCGACGGATCGAGCCAAGAAGCAGCCAAGACGAAGATGAAGATCGTTGGCAAAAAATGGACCGGTACCGACCGGCACAGGATGTCCGGTACGGAGACAGGCAAGATAATGATGGCCGATACGGGAATCGGCGTGATAACTACGACCGGTATGATCGATCGGACCGTTATCCGGAGCCCAACAGACGACACGAGCAATACGACAGAGACCATTCCCCTGGTTACCGAAGGCACCAGGAGGACTATGGCCGATTTTACGATCCAGCACGACCGGACTACCGAAATAAAAATAAGAATAATAAGAAACGTAATTTCAAGAAAGGTGGTCACCGTAGGGACCCGGAACATGGAACCCCAAGGAGCCAACCGGCACAGAACGCACCACTCGCTACGGGACCGACTCCGGCTACCAGCAATGCTGAATCCAGCAATACCCGTAAAGAGTACTGCTACTACTGCAGGCAGGAAGGCCACTACAGTAACCAGTGCCCGGTAAAGAGCTACGAAAAACGACCAGCAGTTAATATGGTGGTTCCGGAAGTGGCGGATTTACAGCAAGTAACCACACGGTCGAAAGGCATAGCCAAAGAGTGGGAAACACAAGAGGCCATACGAAAGCAGGCGACGGAATGGGTGAAGGAAGCCAATGAAAAGAACGTCGCGGACGCGGAACGGCAAAAGGCAAATACCATAGGGAGTGCCGGCGGTAGCCACCCAGAAAACGAGACATGGCAAGCACTGCAAGAATGTCAGATCACGTTGCCGTTAGGAAGACTCTTGCAGCTCGTGCCGCGATTTACGGAAGGGCTAAAAACGGGCATGACAGACGGCATAGCCCCACCGGCACCAGTCCTCTTCTCGAACCCGGAGGAGGGACCGACGGTAGTGGACACTAGCAGTCCGGTGATTACAGCTATTGTCAAAGGGCACGAACTTCCCGGCACAGTAATCGATGGAGGTTCCGGGGTGAACGTAATAAGCCTCCGTACGTGTGATGCCTTGGGTATACATGAATGGGAGCCATGCCCGTTCTGGCTACGGATGGCGGATACGAGCTCGGTACGGCCGACGGGCTTAATACGGAAATTGGAAGTCACCATAGGAGGCCACACATTTCACATCTCGGCGGTAGTGCTGCAGCTACAGGCGCAAGGCGCGTACCCACTGCTCCTGGGCAGACCATGGTTGAAAACAGCACACATCAAGCAAAATTGGCGGAAAAATATGATTACCTTCCGGCGCGGAAAAGCCAAGGTCCGGGTTCCGACACAACCACGGACAAGCAATGGTAAGGAATGCACACCGCTGTATGCGGAATGTGTGAACATGCTTGAAGGATTGGCAGACGACGAAGAAGCCCAGTACTTGGAGGAACACCCGAAGATCGTACCACTCTTCGAGATTGACGTAGCTGAAGCCGTAGCGCCATACTTGCCGCAGCGGGACGACACCGAAGCCGAACCAGACAAAGATGCGATTCGGGAATTACGGCAAGCACAGGAAGCATTGGAACGGGAAATGGCCGTTTCCCAACGGGTAAAAACATCCCAGCTCGACGAAGTGAACCTAGGAAGCAAGGACGAGTCAAAGCCGGTTCACATCGCCAAAGAAATGAAGTCGGAAGATAAAGCGGCGATGATCAAACTTCTCACGGAGTTTCGCGACGTATTCGCCTGGTCATACGAGGACATGCGAGGGCTGGACCCTCAATTATATCAGCATCAGATCCACTTCGGCAAGGACGCGAAACCAGTGGCGCAACGACGTTACCGAATGAACCCCAACTACGCCGCCAAAGTGAAGGAGGAAATCGACAAACTCCTAAGAGTGGGCTTCATCCGGCCGGTAAAGAAAGCGACGTGGCTGAGCCCCATCGTCGTCGTTCCCAAGAAGAACGGTAAAATCCGTGTGTGTGTAGATTACAGGAAACTAAATGCCGCCACAATTACGGATGCATTCCCTCTTCCGTTCACGGACGGAGTACTGGATGCCGTCGCCGGTCATGAAGTTTATAGCTTTCTAGACGGGTTCAGCGGGTACAATCAAATTCGGATGCACCCGGACGACCAAGAGAAGACAGCGTTCGTAACCGAATGGGGGGTGTTTGTGGCCGAAGTCATGATGTTCGGCCTAAAAACGGCACCAGCAACTTTCCAGCGAATCATCATGGAGATCTTCGGCGAATACATTCCTGCCTTCATGCAAGTTTTCCTGGATGATTTTGCAGTCTATAGCCGGGGAAAAGACCATTTGCAGCACCTACGGTTATGCCTTGAAAAGTGTAGGTTATACCGGCTAAGCTTAAACCCAGCAAAATGCATCTTTGGAGTTTCAAGTGGAATATTGCTGGGACACATTGTAAGTAAGGAGGGCATTGCGGTCGACCCGGACAAAGTAAACGCCATACTAGGGGCACCGGCGCCGAAAACGGCCAAAGCACTAAGCCGATTCTTAGGACAGATTCGGTGGCACAGCCGGATGCTCCGTCACTTGGCGGACTTGGCTACACCATTACACACCGCGGTACATCGGACACCGTTCCAATGGACGGATACGGAGGATAAGGCATACAATGCCCTGAAGGTACTTTTATCGCAAGCACCCGTCGTGCAGCCTCCGGATTGGAGCAAGGAATTTCACGTGTTCGTGGACGCGTCCGACATCGCTATTGGCAGCGCCTTATTGCAGCTTACGGAGCCCAAATGGTACCGGCCGGTATATTACGCCAGCCGGAAGCTGTCCCAAGCGGAGAAGAACTATTCAACGACGGAACGGGAGGCCCTGGGCATGATCTACAGTGTCACAAAGTTTCGGCACTACCTATTGGGAAGGAAGTTCTCCTTTCATGTGGATCACTCGGCGCTTCTGTACTTAGTGTCCAAGGCGTCCCTAACCGGTAAGTTGGCCCGTTGGACCTTGCTGTTGCAGGAGTTCGAATTCGAGATCTTCCACCGGCCCGGTATCCAGCATGCCGTAGCGGACTATTTGAGTCGGTTAGAGTCCGGAGAAGCAGGCGACGGAGTAGCGGATGAATTTCCGGACGCAGAGTTATTCCGTATTACCCCGGAAACGGCAGCAGACGACACGGTGGCATCAGAAGATAGGTGGCTGACAAACATGCACCAGTTCCTAAGCACGGGCCTGCCACCGGAGGAAATGAACCGGGACGAGAGGAAACGACTGGCGGTGCAGAGCCGCAATTTCTGTCTATTACGGGACACTCTCTACCACAAGGGAGCAGATGGAATATGGAGACGGGCAGTCCGAAGTGACGAGAAAGAAGTAATCTTACGGGAAGCACACTGTGGGGTTGCCGGAGGACACTATGCCGGGGAAGCGACGGCGAGGAAAGTATGGCAGAGCGGCTTGTGGTGGCCCACGACGTTAAAAGACGCCGTCAAGTATGCTAAGGAATGTGACCTATGCCAACGAATGGGCCAGCCTACGGAGCAAGCACGGATGCCACACCAACCGGTACTTCCACTAGAGCCATTCCAGAAGTGGGGGTTGGATTTTGTCGGACCATTCAAGCCACCGGCAATGAGAACGGGTAACCGTTATGTCATCGTGGCAACGGATTATTGCACTAAATGGGTGGAGGCTAAGGCCTTGAGAGACAATACCGCGTCATCCACAGCAAAATTCCTGTACGAGAACATTTGGTGCCGATATGGATGTCCGATTGAACTAATCAGTGACCAAGGAGGGCACTTCCTCGGCCAGGTAGTGAAAAGCTTAACAACGTTCTATGCCGTGGTTCATAAACGGAGCACACCGTACTACCCACAGGCGAACGGATTAGCGGAGTCCACCAACAAAACTCTGCAGAACATTCTCCGCAAAATCGTCAACGAAAACCGGACGGACTGGGATACAAAGCTCCATAGCGCGCTATGGGCGTACAGAACGGCATACCGTTTCCAGTCCGTCCGTCCACACTATGCTCATTTACAACCATCTAATTAATTCCTTCACTCCGTATTTTGGACTCCTTGCCGGCCGGTAACAAAACCCAAACTAAGGGAAAAACCACGGCAACCCACAAGCTGCAAACTTTCACTATGCTAGAATGTACAATAGTGAGTTCACGGAGGCAACGACCTCGTGCTCACGATCTTCGCCACAGGCGGCGGTTACAACAGAGGCAACGACCTCTTTCTCTCTCTCTCTCTCTCTGTGTACACTACTATGCGCTCTCTCTCTCCTTGCACCAACAAGAATGACAGCAACACCTAAAAGTTTGCCCTAAGTCATATTTATACTAATATGACTTTTTGGCTATGTACAAATATAGCCATGATGGACTCTCAGAAACATATTTACGAATATGTCTCTTCATCCGGTGAGCACTTCTCACCGGGTCTGCACCATCCGGTTCTCCGTAGCCGGGTGCTCCTCATCCGGTTCTCACCGGGTCTGCACCATCCGGCTCTCCGTAGCCGGGTGCTCCTCATCCGGTTCTCACCGGGTCTGCACCATCCGGCTCTCCGTAGCCGGGTACTCCTCATCCGGTTCTCACCGGGTCTGCACCATCTGGCTCTCCGTAGTCGGGTACTCCTCATCCGGTTCTCACCGGGTCTGTACCATCCGGCTCTCCGTAGCCGGGTACTCCTCATCCGGTTCTCACCGGGTCTGTACCATCCGGCTCTCCGTAGCCGGGTACTCCTCATCCGGTCTCGGCCGAGGCCGATAGGCCTCGGCCGAGTTTGTTCATCGGCACTATTCTTCTCCCTTCCCATCCGGAGGGACCTGTTTCCTAACACCTTTAAGTACCTGAGTATCCATTTCACCACTGCCGAGTGTTCTCTCCCTAGATTACTCATATATCGGCTTACTTCTCCCACAGCAAATGCTATGTCCGGTCTCGTACACACCATAGCATACATTAGATTGTCGACGGCTGAGGCATATGGTACCTTCTTCATCTCAGCCTTTTCCTTTTGCCCTTTCGGACACTGCCTCGCATTTAGTCTGCAATTTGTCGGCAGCATTGAGCCGACCGGCTTTGCGTTTGACATGTTGAACCTCTCTAGGATCTTCGTCACATACTTCTGATGTGACAACCATAGCAGCTTCCGAGCTCTGTCTCGGGTTATGTGCATTCCTAGGATTTTCTTTGCCGATCCAAGGTCTTTCATGGCAAATGACACGCCGAGAGCTTTCTTCAAGCTTCCGATCATCCTTGCGTCTTGACCGACTATCAACATATCATCAACATAAAGCAAGAGAATCAAGAAATCTCCTTCCTCGTACCTTTTTACGAACACACAGTGATCAGCCTGTGTTTTCTAGAACCGATGTTCCATCATGAAGGACTCGAATTTCTTGTACCATTGGTGTGGAGCTTGTTTCAATCCGTACAAGCTTTTCCTAAGTCGACACACCAGGTTCTCTTTCCCTTTCTCCTCAAAGCCTTTAGGTTTATGCATATAGATCTCTTCGTCTAACTCCCCATGCAGAAATGCGGTTTTGACATACAACTGTTCGATCTCCAGATCCATGTTGGCCGCTATGCTCAGAATAGTTTGTATGGATGTCATCTTCATGACTAGTGCAAATATTCCGTCAAAGTCAACGCCCTTCCTTTGTTGAAAACCCTTAACCACTATGCGGGTTTTATACCTGGGCTCGCTGTCAACTTCTTCAGTCTTGACCCTATAGACCCATTTATTCCTGAGTGCTCTCTTACCTTTCGGCAGCTCTACTAGGTCGTAGGTGTAATTCGTGTGCAAGGATTCCATCTCCTCTTGCATTGCGTTCAGCCATTTTTCTCTGCTCTCGTCGACAATGGCTTCTTCATAGCACTTCGGTTCACCGTCATCAGTTAAGAGGATGTATTGACTGGCATATGTAATCGGTGCCTTCCTTTCTCTGAGTGGGTACCTTCGTCCACTCGTTGTTGGCTCTCTTCCGGATGTCTCTGCCAACTCTTCTCTTTGCTCGGGATTCTACTCATCAATTGGCATCTCCAGGTTGGACAACTCCAACTCATATTCCTCAATTGATTTTAGTAGGTTTGCTGACTCAGACTCATAGTCTGTCGGTCTTTCCGAGTCGATCGACTCGGATTCGGCTCTGTCGGCCAATTATCTCCTTTCAAATGCCGGTGACGACACATTTGACCTTAAGTCGATAGTAGTCGAGGTTGACTAGGGAGTTGGTTCCGACTTTTGTTGCTTCCAGTCTTCAATTGTCTTATCTTCAAGAAAGATGACATCCCGACTTCTCATTACCTTCTTATCAACTAAGTCCCACAACTTGTAGTCGAACTCATCTTCCGAGTATCCCATGAATACGCATGGTTTCGACTTGTGGTCGAGTTTTGACCTCTGATCCTTTGGTACATTCATATACGACAAACATCCGAACACCCTCAGGTGTTGGTAAGAGACATCCTTCCCTGTCCACACTCTCTGTGGGACATCACCCTTTAGAGGTACTGAGGGAGACCTGTTGATCAGATAAACAACTGTGTACAACGCCTTAGCCCAATAGGATTTCGACAGTTTTGCATGAGAGAGCATGCTACTTACTCCCCATGATCGTTCGATTCATCCTCTCTGCAAGCCCGTTCAACTCTGGGGTCTTTGGCACTGTGTATTCGATCCGAATACCTTGGCACTTGCAGTATTCCTCAACTACCCTTTGTACTCGCCATCGTTATCGATTCGGACAACCTTCAGTTTCCGACCCGACTCTCTTTCGGTTCTTGCCTGGAACTCCTTGAAAAACAACACTATCGACGTCGTTAAGCACACACTTCCAACTCTGGTTATCTTGCATTCTCCACTATCACCCATCTTTACATAGCCATGATCCCCGTCTATGTAAGTTGAGAAATACTCTCTCGACGGAGTAATATGGAAGGATGCACCAGAGTCGATCACCCACGTGCAATCTTCACTCGCAAGATTTTCACTCATTTGTTCACAAATGAATAGGAGTTCTTCATTGCTCGTAGCAATGGCTGAAGTGTTCTTGTCATCCAGGATCTTTCGAGATTCGACATTGTTTCCGACAGACTTATCTTTCTTCATGTGTTGGCAGTCCTTCTGGAAGTGTCCAGGTTTTCCGCAATAAAAGCACACATGCTTACCTCTGGACTCCGATCTGGCGGGGGATTTGTCTGTTCGCTGCAGACTTCTTCCTCGCCAGTCTCTTCCTCTGTCCATATGTTGAGTCAGATTCGACTCCATTTGGGACAGGACTACTTTGTCTTTCCTCCTTGCCTCCTTGTTTAGGATGCTTGTCTTCACCGTCTGTAAAGACAAGTTCTCTTCTTGAGAGGAGGTGCTGAGAGTAACCACCAGATTCTCCCACCTTTTCGGCAGTGTGCACATCAGCAGGATGGCTTGCATTGCGTCATCCAGGGGAAACTTGGTCGCAAGAAGTTGATTTACATACCCCATGAACATGTTGATGTGTTCGACGATGCTCTCACCTTCTCTATATTTCAGCCGTACGATCTTTCTCATTAGCGAGGTTCTGTTTAGCGCGTTCCCTCTCATAAAGACCCGATAGCTTCTGCCGCATCTCGTGGGCATTTGTGTCATTCGCCACATGTTCAAGGACACTTACATTGATGCATTGTCAGATAGTGGCCACCACCTTCCTATTTAGAAGCTTCCGGTCCGACTCCAATACCCCCCTGGGTATTTCTGCTCTGTCGATTGGCTCGTACAAATCTTTAACTATGAGAAGGTCTTCCATCTTGATCTTCTAGTCTGCATA
Organism: Azolla caroliniana; assembly: GCF_043228905.1. NCBI lineage: Eukaryota > Viridiplantae > Streptophyta > Polypodiopsida > Salviniales > Salviniaceae > Azolla > Azolla caroliniana. Next base: position 13,016,524 of record NW_028230437.1, on the reverse strand, counting down.
GTTCTGTGAGTTTAGAACTATCATACCTGGGAATCTGCTAACACCTCCTTCCATGCTTGCACCTCAAGCTCTGATACCAGTTTGTTGAGAAATCATTGCGGAATATAAATCACAATGAACGAACTACACTCTAAAATACGAATCACACAAATGGCAAGAAAAACAAGACACACAACAGTGCACAAAGATTTACGTGGAAACCCTAAAAGTGGGATTGATGAAGTACCCCATGCCGGAGTGAAGGGAGAGTTTGTTGGGAAAACCAGGTCCCTCCGGATGCGAAGAGCTATCGGCCTTGGCCGAAAATCGATTTCCGAAATCGGGAGACTATATTTGTAGATAGTCCAAATATGCTCCTTATGGGCTATACTTGTAAATAACCAGAAAGTTCTTATAGTATATAAACAACTACGACAAACTTTAAGTTGTAGTAGTTGATCATTATTCTGGTATAGTTAGGCAGGTGGTAGTTGCCTCTGTAACTGTGTGTGTGTGAGAGAGAGAGAGTATAACTCTGTAGCTGCCAGTCAGATGAAGTAGAACTCAAGGCCGTTGCCTCTAAGTTTCTTATCTATACTCCTCCTTTTTCTTAGTGATCTGTTTCTTGGGGTTTGTGGACTGCCGTGGTTTTTCCCAATTTGGGTTTCCATGTTAAATATTTGTGTCTTTGTTCTTTCTATTTTTCCTGATTTTCTGTCAATGTATCTATTTTGCTCATTTCTCAACAAAATGTTGTCGGCAATGTTGTGGGTCTGAACATCATAACGACCATGACAAATACAACCCAGTTTGTTACAAACGTCGTCTTCTCCTAGGCGTTTGGGTGCATATGAATTTTATTATAGCAACTCAAACCATCTAAAAAACTATACATTTCATAGTCGACTATTGTGTCCAGCACACCATCTGTGAACAGTAGAGGAAACGCGTTGGTCACTGTTAGGGAATTCAATTTTCTATAGTTGACGCAAAAGCAAATTTTCCCGTTCTCCTTTGTTTCTACTTTTCTACTTTTTCTTCCTCTTTCTGTGTATTTGTCTAGCCTCTCTCTTCTTCTTCTTCTTTCCTCTTCTTCGTCACTTTTTTCTTCTTCTCTCTGTCTGTATCTTCTTCTTCTTCTTATTCCTTCTTGTCTCCTCTTGGCACCTCTTCTTCCACCTACCATTTCTGTTTGCCTCCATCCATGGCAATCTCTTTGTCTGTCTGTAGTTGTGTGTTCCGAGGTGTTCTTTGTCTACCAGCCATCTCCGTTCTCAATCGTTGCAATCCGCCGCCGGCTGTGTCCAGTCGTCGCCATCTATCCGGGGCCGTCTCTTGCTGGTCATCTCTTTGTCAGCTATCCGACTGGTTGTCGGATATCAGCTCGGTTGAGGTTGTTCGGCATCCGGTTCTATTCGGGGCCATCTTTATGAGATGGTCGGCTGTTGAACGTCTATGTCAATGGATGTTGCTATTTGTTAGACAGATGTCGCTTGGTCGTCTCTCATTTCAGCCATCCAGTCACCTACCGGACATCGGCCGTCTCACCAGTTCTGCCCTTGCTGACTGTTCTTCTTCTTCTTTCTTATCTTTCCTCCTACTTTAGATGATGATGAGGATGGATGTGATGAAGGGAAGATTGGATGGAGGTACAAGGCTATGGATCTCTCTTCTTATAGAAAGGTGCAAAGGAGCTCAAAATCTTTATATCATATGTTGTTGAATCATTACACCTTAGGGCGTGCTTGCAATGTTGCTCAAGAGCCAGTCCAAACCTTCATAAAGACCTCCGCTAGATGTGGCACAAGTGCTTTGAATGTACCAGTGGGGCTGGCAAAGAGAATGCAAGCCGAGCTTATCTATAATTGCACTCATATTCATTGTATTTGGAAGATCTTGTTTGTATGCAAATACAAGTAGATCAACATTCCGCAACTCATCCTCATTTAGCATCCTATGAAGCTCATCCCAAACTTCTACAACACGATCCCTATCATTACTGTCTACAACAAAAATGAGACCTTAGGTGTTCTGGAAAGAATGCCTCCCCAAAGGTCGGATCTTATCTTCGCCTCCGACATCCCAAAGTGTAAAACTCATATTCTTGTACTAAACAATTTCAACATTGAAACTATTGGTAGGGATTGTAGTAATGATCTCTCCGAGCTTGAGCTTGTAGAGGGTTGGTGGTCTTGTTAGCAGCATCAAGTCCCACCATCAGGGTCCTAATCTTTTTCTTCACAAACAAGCGCTTGAAGAGCTTAGTGAAGGTAAGACCCATGGCGACTTAGCGACTTCTTCTTCTAATAAGATTATCTCCCTTCCCAGTTTTGTCATGGTAGTGTCTCCATCCAAGGGTGTTGAGGGTGATCAGTTTATCACGTGGGTCGCCGTCATCAGCGCCTCGGCCCAAAACGTCTTGGACAATTTAGTGAGTGCAAGCATACTCTGGACTCTCTCCATTATGGTCTGGTTCATCCCTTCGGCCAATCCATTCAGCTCTGGTGTCTTCGACACGGTGAATTCGAGCCGGATTCCCTTCAACTGATAATACTCCTAGTATTCTCCTCCGTTATCTACTTGAACCACCTTCAGATTCTTGCCAGTTTCTCTTTCCACTCTCGTGTGGAATTCCTTAAAGAGGATCAACACCTGATCTGTCGTCTTCAACAGTGAGACCCACAGCTTCCAGCTGTGGTCATCTATGGACATCAACAAAGTACTGTGATCCGGCATGTGACTTAGTGTCCACCTGGAGCGGCGCATTCCATCTCATTGGTGGTCTTGTTCGGAAAGGTCGTGGCATCAGTCTTGTCCAGTCTTTTTTCCCCAAACTATACCGGCAACCAAAGATCCTTTTCCACTAACATGTCCCTCATCTTCAACTTCCACACTAGGTAGTTGGGGCCGATGAGCTTGAACATGCTAGCGAATGATTCTTCCATTTTTCTTTCCGTTCTTGTTCGTTCTGATACCAGTTTGAGAGCAATTGTTCTCGGCCACCACCGAGATCCAAACAAACAATGGATGAAATAGAAGAGAAATAAGTTTAATGCACTTACACAAAATGAGACAACATAGTCTGTTAACGTGGAAAACCTGGATCGGGAAAAACCACGGGAGCACACAGAATCCAACTATCACTATGAGAGGAAGGGTACAACAAGAGACTCAGAGGCAATGACCTCGAGCTCCATCTCGCCAACCGGCGGTTACAACAGAGAACTTTCTATGTATCTATCACTCTATCACTCTATCTCTCTCTGTACAACGATAATAATAATCACAACTACAATGATGATGATAACAACACTATTTTCCCTAGTTATATTTATACTCATATAAATTATGGGCTATTTACAAATATGACCTCAATAGTCATGTCTGAACATATTTACAAATATGTTCCTATTTGTTGGTTCATATCGGATCTCGCTAGACTCCTTCTGGATTCATCCAATCCGGTATGTAGATACCTTCTGGATCCATCCGGCCCGGTTCCTTCCTATTACGAAGGCGCTCCAGCTCTTCTTAATGCACAACAGATTGTGATGTGCTGGATCGTTAGTGTGCTCAAGACAGAAAAGGAAGGGGGAAGGAGACTTACCTTTGTAGCAAAACCAAAAGCTTCTATTTCATTACGCACAAAGAAACCTCTCTCATCTGTTTTCTTCTTCTCTTACAACTCCTCTCATTACTACTCTTTTACCTAAGTTATAAGTGACTTACATATGCAGCTAATTAGGTGTGAGTAGCTAAATAGTTGTACATAGCTAAATAGTTGTTTTGCCTATATGTCTAATAGTAGCTAATTTCCCAATACCTACTGTAGAAGATCTCACTTACCAATATGCATCATATGCTTTTGTTGAGCTTGTTTCTCAACACTCCCCCTCAAGCTCAACTTATCCTTGCTTGAGATCATCTTCAGTCTTCTTTCCTTCATGCTTTTCAGCTATCATACCAATGGTTATAACTCCCATCATGTCCCTGAATTGTGTATGTTTTTCCACACTTAGTCCTTTCGTAAGAATGTTAGCAACTTGCTGAGTTGTGTTTACATACAACAAATCCACTTCTCCAGCAATCACCTTCTCTCTAACAAAGTGATAATGCACTTCAATGTGCTTTGTTCTTGCATGGAACACTGGGTTTTTTGCGAGCTGAATGTTGCTCATATTGTCACACCAAATTGTGACTGCACCATCTATATACTCACCCAAATCAACAAGCAATCTTCTAATCCATACTTCTTCACAAGTAGCTATTGTAGCTCCTCTATATTCAACTTCAATACTTGATAATGCAACAATAGCTTGTAACAGGATCTTCCATCAGTTTGGCTTCCAACCCAATCAACATTTGTATATCCTTCCAGCTTTATGTTTAGATCAGCCCTGTAAAACTGTCCATAGTTCTAAGTAGCTTTTACATACCTCAAGATTCTTCTAATGCAGTCCAAGTGTGGCTTTGTTGGTTGTTGCATAAATTGGCTGACTAATCCAACAACATAACTCAAATAAGGTGTTGTTATAGTCAAATATATGAGGCTGCCTACCATAGACTTGTACATGTTTACATCTTTTATTTTAGCTCCGAAATCAGCCCTCAATTTGTAGTTCTTATCTAGTGGTACATCAATAGGTTTGCATCCAAGCATACCATACTTCTTCAACATAGTTGTTGCATACTGTTTTTGCAACATATATATACCACTTTCAGATATGATCATCTCAATACCAAGAAAGTATCTCAACTCTCCCAAATCCTTCATATAAAATTGCATTTCCATATTTTTCTTCAGCTTATTTATTTCATCCATAGAATCACCTCCGATGATTAGATCATCGACATAAATCAAAATCATGACAACACAATCATTCATCTTCTTTACATACAATGATGGATCAAATTTTGCCATTTTGAAAGCAATTTTTTTTAGAGATTCTAAAAGTTCCCTATGCCATGCTCTAGGTGCTTGTTTCACTCCATAGAGAGCCTTTTTCAGTTTACAAACATATTTTGGATGCTCTTTATCTTCAAATCCTGGTTTTCCAAGTTACCATGTAAAAAATCATTTTTTACATCCATATGGTGCAGAACCCATCTTTTGGCTGCACTTACAGCAAGTAGTGTCCTCAAGGTTGCCATTTTTGCAACCGGTGCAAATGTTTCATCATAATCAAATTCCTTGCATCTAGGCATATCCCTTTGCCACAAGTCTTGCTTTATGTCTACTTACATTCCCATTGGAATCATGGTTTGTTTTGTAGACCCATTTGCAACCTATAACTTTTTTTCGCTTTGGTAACTTTACTAAATCCCATGTTTTAATTTCAGCCAATGTATTTATTTCTTTTTGCATTGCATTCACCCATTTCTTATCAGATTTTGCTTCATCAAAACTATTTGGATCAAGAATCTATACCACTTTAGACATATATGCATAATGCATAACCATGTATGTATCATAACCAACTCTTTCAACAGTCTTTTTATCTCTATCTGATCTTCTCAATTTTTTATTTGCATCTTTCATTGCCTTCTCGATACCAGGGATTTTCAAGGCTCATTGTCGCAAAAATACAACGAGGATACGTGAACTTGAGTCAGGACCTCGGGGCCTCAGACCAGAGAATATCAAATTTGTGTGTTTATGTACTAAGAATTAACCGAAATAAGAAAGATTGACAAATTTCATTAACAAATAGAAAGAAAGATTACAATTAATCCCAAGATTGGGATTACAAAAAGTTTAGCTAATGGAGATTGCTAGAGTAATAGATTAGAAGAATTTAAGATATGGATTCGATAGAAAAATAGGGTTTTTTGGCTTTTCTAAGCTACTAATCTAATCTAAAATAATTACTTCTTTTTCTTTTTTACATAGTGTGTGAAGATTCACACGACATCGTATACCCAGCTCATCATCCAATGATGTATCTGAATCTATATCTTCCATGTTTGTAGATCCTTTATCAAACATTTCATATTCTAGCATCTTCTATTTTCCCTTTTTATCCTCATATTTTTTTTGTCTTGCATTCTTTCCACTCCAAGCATTTGATTCAAATTTACTACCAAATTTTTCAGAGGGTCCAGTGCATTCTATTGATGTTGAACTTTGTTGTCCAACATTGTTTCCATTTCCATGGCAATCTCTTCCATTTTCAGATTCACCCCTATCTTCACTTTCATTGTCTTGATCAGTTTCTACATTTTGTTTTGGGCTATACCAACTGCCCAACTCATCAAATATTACATCACCACTTACCACGATCCTTTTTGTCAAAGGGTTATAGCATCTATACCCTTTTTGCTCCTCTAATTATCCAACAAGAACACATTTTTTAGCTTTTGGATCAAGCTTACTTCTTACATGAGCAGGTACATGGACATAGGCAAGCCATCCAAACACTTTTAAGTGTCTTAAACTAGGTTTCCTTCCATATAAGTATTCTTCAAGAGTTACTTCATGTACTCTAGATGTTATACATCTATTTAAAATAAAGTTTGTTGTGTTTACAGCTTCTGCCCAGTAATACAATGGCATATTTTTTCAAGTCATCAAGGCTCTTGCTTTCTTCACCAAAGTTTTGTTTTTCCTCACAACAACTCCATTTTGTTGTGGAGTATATCTACATGTAAACTGTCTCCTTATTCCTTGATTACATAGAAAATCAGAAAATTCATTTGAGAAGTATTCTCCTCCTCTATCAGATCTTAAACATTTTATTCTAGTCCCGACTTGCTTTTCTACCATGCATATGAACTTACGAAAGCAATCAAATACTTCACTTTTTTCCATCATGAAGTCAACCCATGTTTTCCTTGAGCAATCATCAATAAGATTACATTGAACCTGCAACCACTAATTGAGACATTTTTTGTTGGTCCAAATCTATATGTACCAAATCCAACAAATGTTTGCTTATATGTCTTTCATGAGGGAAAGGTAACCTGTTTTGCTTTCCATATTGGCATTCTTCAGATATTTTGCTCATCTCACAGTGTTTCAACTTAGGCAGTCCAGCCACTGCATTTTTCCTCAACATATTTTTCAATGTTTGCATACTTATGTGACTGATTCTTTTATGCCACGTTTCCACATCTAAGATTACACTCATTCCTTCTGCAAACATGGTTGTAATCTTTTTAGGCATATCCACATCTAACACAAACATTCATCCTTGACATTTTCCTGTTGCAATAAGTTTTCCTTGTTTCTCTATAAAGCATCCACTTTGCTTAACCTTAACTTGCATTCCTTGCTCTACTATCTGTCTAACAGAAATTAGATTTTTTGCAAGGTTTGGAACATGCATCACATTCAACATATACTTTGTTTTTCCTTTTTCTTCCCACAATGGGATATCTCCAACATGCTTGATTGTATGAGTGGTGTTATCACCTATCTCTACATAACCAAGCATCTTTGGTTCCCTTAAACTTTCAAACCAATTTGTATGTCTTGTCATATGATTAGATGCCCCAAAATCTACATACCACATAAAATCTTCATTACATCTCTGTGAACATTCAACCATTACTATTGTTTCATGTTGCATCACAAATGCACCATATTTATCAGTCTTCACTAGTTGAAGCATAATTATTTTGCTGTCTCTTCCCTCTTTTTTCATCATTTTGTTTTTTATACCCTTCAGCCTATGTATGGCCTGGTTTTCCACAATACCAATAGCCATCATCATTCAAATAAGTTTGCTTATCTCTACCTCGATTGCTCCCCCTGCCTCTTATGTTTCTTCCATTTGTAGCATGTTGTCCTCTTCCTTGATTGTTGTTGGTTCTAGTTGAACCAAATCTTCCATGGCCTCTTCCTCGGCTACTTCCAATTGATGCATTTTTTATCTGTATGTACCAAATCCAACAAATTTTTGCTTACATGTCTTTCATGAGGGAAAGGTAACCTGTTTTGATTCCATATTGGCATGCTTCACATATTTTGCTCATCTCATAGTCTTTCAACTTAGGCAATTCAACCACTGCATTTTTCCTCAACATATTTTTCAAGGTTTACATATCTTTCAATTTAGGTAGTCTAGCCACTTCACAGACAACTCTCTACTTCAAACCAGCAACCAGAACCAAAATTCTCAAATTTGTACTATTCCTCTTTACGAGCAACTCTGCTTTGATACCATGTTATGAAGGTGCTCCGGCTCTTCTTGATGCACAATGGATCGTGATGTGCTTTATCGCTAGTGCGCTCAAGACAAAAAAGGAAGGGGGAAGGAGACTTACCTCTATAGCAAAACCAAAAGCTTCTATTTCATTACGCACAAAGAAACCTCTCTCATCTGTTTTCTTCTTCTCTTACAACTACTCTTTTACCTAAGTTATAAGTGACTTACATATGCAGCTAATTAGCTGTGAGTAGCTAAATAGTTGTAGATAGCTAAATAGTTGTTTTGCCTATACATCTAATAGTAGCTAATTTCCCAATACCTACTCTAGGAGATCTCACTTACCAATATGCATCATATGCTTTTGTTGAGCTTGTTTCTCAACACTTCCTTCGTTCCGTCTAATTCGGCTCGTCCAGATCCCATCTAAAGGGACCTATTTCCCAACCATGATTGTTTAAGTATCCGTATGTAACGTTTAAATACGTATAGTACCTCATCATTTGTATAGTACGTATTGTACCTCAATGTTGTTCAGCCAAATATCATGTACATTTGTCCAATACGGTATTTAACGTATTTATAAAAAACAGGTATAATACATATTTATAAAGAAAATGTAAGTAAAACCCCATCAAAAACCAAAAGAAAAAAAAGATTTTAGTGAAAATGAAGCCAAAGGAAGGAAGAAAGAAGAATAGAAGAGACGACGATGAAGAACATGAAGAAAAGAAAGAAGAAGAGAGAAAAGAAGCCATAAACCTGTCCTAACTCTAAGTGTGATAATCGCAGAAGATAGAAGAAGAAGAAGAAGAAGAAAAAGAAGAAAAGAGAAACCTATCATGAGTGTGATAATTGTGGCGATTCCTCAATCTATGAAGGCATAATTGTAAATAATTACAATTTAAAGTAGAACATCGTGATACACACTTACACTGATTTATAGAATAAGGGAATGTCGACATCCATATTACTACAAGTATTTTAAGATGTGAAATGTTCAAATGTCTTATATGCATTTTAGGATGTAAAACTATATTGTACATCACAAAATTGTGTAAACATAGATGTTTTTATAATATTATAGATATTTTTTAGAAAGGTAAATAATTTTCAAAATCTAGAAATATTTAACGTACTATACGTAAAATACGTATTTTGTAAGTATTTAAAATATTAAGAAAACGTATTTAACGTATTTTTAAATTGGGAGGTACTATACGCGTATTAATACGTTATATACGCGTGGTATCCGTACCGTACCTAACAACCTTGAGGAGGACCCAATTTGGCAAGCCTTGGTCGATTGCCAAATTTCAATGTCCATGAACAAACTATTAAACTTAGTCCCCAGGTTTCGGTAGACAGTGGAAACGTGAATGCGTAAAGCGAACCCTCCAGCCGTTCCGGTCAATTTTACAAAGTCCGCAACAAGGCCGAGAATGGTCGATCACCACAACCCTACCATTATAATTATACTAAAAGGGGAAGAAATATCTAGATGTATTCTTGATGGCAGCGCAGGGGTCAACGTTGTCGTACTGTAGTCAGCACACTACGTGAAAATGTAAAAATAATATATCCGATTTAAGTATATATATATATAAATAAAAGAAAATATTAAAATATTTATTACATGCATAGGGCAAGATTCGAACCCTATACCTCCATGTAAATAAACCAAAACTTTACCATTGTATTAACTTATCATAAGTGTTATAAATATAGATTTAATAGGTATAAGACTTTTATTTATGCCTACCTTTATTAAAAGGTAAATCATGCATTTTTTGAGTGCGTGAATACTTTATTTTCAAAATCTAGAAATATTTAACGTACTATATGTAAAATACGTATTTTGTAAGTATTTAAAATATTAAGAAAACGTATTTAACGTATTTTTAAATTGGGAGGTACTATACGCGTATTAATACGTTATATACGCATGGTATCCGTACCGTACCTAACAACCTTGAGGAGGACCCAATTTGGCAAGCCATGGTCGATTGCCAAATTTCAATGTCCATGAACAAACTATCAAACTTAGTCCCCAGGTTTCGGTAGACAGTGGAAACGTGAATGCGTAAAGCGGACCCTCCAGCCGTTCCGGTCAATTTTACAAAGTCCGCAGCAAGGCCGAGAATGGTCGATCACCACAACCCTACCATTATAATTATACTAAAAGGGGAAGAAATATCTAGATGTATTCTTGATGGCAGCGCAGGGGTCAACGTTGTCGTACTGCAGTCCGCACACTACGTGAAAATGTAAAAATAATATATCCGATTTAAGTATATATATATATAAATAAAAGAAAATATTAAAATATTTATTACATGCATAGGGCAAGATTCGAACCCTATACCTCCATGTAAATAAACCAAAACTTTACCATTGTATTAACTTATCATAAGTGTTATAAATATAGATTTAATAGGTATAAGACTTTTATTTATGCCTACCTTTATTAAAACGTAAATCATGCATTTTTTGAATGCGTGAATACTTTATTTACAAGAAAAATATAAACCAATAAAAAAAAATACTCCTGCACATGTAGCGTGCATGAGCACTAGATTTAGGAAATAAAGGTATAGTGGAAAAAGCAACTCACGCACATTTAGTGTGCATGAACACTTTAGAAAAAGGAGGAAGCTATGCTTAGTCTCTCCGATCCTTATATAAGGAGGAGAGAAAGATGTATATGGTTGTTGATTATTTTGTAAGGATTGACCAATTTATAATACATTCGTGGGATTCACGAATTTGTGATCTTAATTTTCTCTTACTATCTAAATATTGATTAAATATACTAAACTCGTGGGGATTCACGAGATTCATAACTTACCTATCATTCTACCTATTCATTACTAGCCTTATCTCATATTCTTCTTTCTCCTAGTCCAAAACCTCAATGGTTCCCACCCAACTCATGTAACGATCCGGAGCCGAAAGGCACGACAATGTCATCAGCAAAGCGACCTGCACCCACCTCGGCATCGCAAATTGGGAAGCATGCCCATTCTGGCTTCGCATGGCGGACACCCGATCTGTCCTACCATTGGGGTTGTTGCGAAAATTAGAAATCATCATAGGCGGACATGCATTCAAAATATCGGGTGTGTACCCCTTATTTTGGGGAGACCATGGTTGCACTTAGTGAATATTAAGTAGAACTGGTGTTGAGCGGATCCGGATCGGTATCCAGAATGAAGAACCGGATAGGTACCCGAATCAGTGCACGGATATATCGGTATCTGGAACCTAGAGCCGAACTGGAGAACTAGATGTACTCCAGAATAGTGAGAACTAGTAGGCTGTTGGAGCCTACGGTCTGAGCCTAGTATGTAGGCATATTCCTTGGAGTTAATGTGAATCACTCGTATGAGCATTGAAGTACATGTCAGTACTTCTGTCAGTCATTTTAAGGACTTTGAGAAAGATACTTTGCAGAAGCTAAGACAAAACCTGTTAGTAAGGATAACAGCAGAATACAGACACAGGTTTAATGAAACCTTGGATACACGGGAGAGACAGAGAAAGCAGAAGAAAACTCAAATCAAAATAATAATAATGCTTTGTACATACAATGTGCTGGTTGGGCACTTTGATACAAGTTCATCAAAGGACTAACATGTACTTCAATGCTCATACGAGCGACTGACACTAACTCCAAGGAATATGCCTACGTAATAGGCTAAGGTTGTAGGCCTCTACCGACCTACCAGTTATAATCTGGTCCATCTATCTGATCTGGCTCTTGGTTCCGGATACCGATCCGGTTTCGACTTATTTAGCCGATCCGGATCTGATTGAACTTGTCCGCTCAACAATCCCCATCAAGCTCAACTTGAGGTTAGATCAATGTGTTAGTGGCGGCCAAGCCTTGCAGTTGGCTTCTTCTAGCGTCTCCTCACCTTGCTCGCGCTCCTCGACTTGTCCGGTTCCGCTTTCAATGACCCGTCCGGTCCCGCGCACCTCGACCTTCTTGGTCGGGTAGTGTGCTCCCTTGGCCCTTGGCCTCCAGTCGATTCGGGTCCTTCGAAATGAACATCTCAACCGAATCTGCTATCTCTAATTGGTTCCCGCTCTTGGCCGAGTTGGTTGTCTCCAACTTGTCTTTAGTCTTTAAACCCTTCACAACATCGGTGTCTTGGTCTTCTTTCCTTTCTTGGCTTTACCTCCACCTTTTTCAATTGGCTCCGGTTTGGGGTTTCCGTTCCGGTGGTTCTCCTTACATCCGGTGTTGAGTTCTCTAGCCAACCCGTGCACTCTGACTTCTTCAGTCAGGACGAAATCAAAATTAGTATTCGACTCGGCTTCCCAATTGTCTTCCTCGACGGGATTCCACTTTTGGGTCCGGCCATCTCTCTCATTCCTCTTGTTTCTCCCCCTCAAGTTTGACATATTGAGGTACTGCACACCTAGTGCTCCAAGGAATTGCCACAACTTGTCTAAGCCTAGGGGTTTGGTGAAGATATCGGCAATCTGCCGATTTGTAGGAACATTCATGAGTTTCACTTCACCGGACAGAACTCGCTCACAGACAAAATGGTAGTGCACCTCAATGTGCTTTGTTCGGGTGTGAAAGACGGGGTTCTTAGACAACTGGATGCTACTGAGATTGTCGCAGTAGATCGTTGTTGGATTGGATACCTCCACCTGCAAATCCTTTAGTAGCCTCTTGAGCCATATGGCTTCGCATGTCACGACCATAGTTCTAGCCATACGTCCCATTTGTGCCATTCTCATACGTATCTAGCCATAGTTCTAGCCAAACGCCAATATTCGTATCATACTCATACGTGAAAAGGCTTCGAGTATGATTGAAATCCATACGTGGTACATAGATATATACATATGGTGTACATTGTGTGTGTGTGTGTGTGTGTGTGTGTGTGTGTGTGAGAGAGAGAGAGAGAGAGAGAGAGAGAGATTTACAAAAAAAGAAAGAAAAAGAGAGAGCATGTGTGGTCTAGAGAGAGAAGCCTTGTTTTGCATGTGTGAGGAGACAGTGGTTTGAGTGTATGTCTAGACTCTAGAGAGAGAGAGAGGAGCTATGGGGTTTGTCTATGTGAGGGATGTGAATATTAGATATCTAGATTTTGTAGAGAGAGAAAATTTGTTAGTTCTCCTGTGTGAGAGAGGGTGTGTGTGTGTGTCAAACGTCACTTCTATTTGCAAAGAATGATGAATAGCAGAAATAAAAAACCTCTAACAAACCCCCCCCCCCAAAAAAAAAAACCAAACGAATATCGCGTATCATACGCGTACATTTGCAAACGTTCGCGTACGTCTAGTAAATTGGACGTATGCGAATATTAGGAATTATGGTCACGATAGCCGCTCCTCGGTACTCGGCCTCTATGCTCGATATTGTCACTATCAGCTTCTTCTTACTGCTCTAGGCGATCGCAACGCTTCCAAGTGAAAACGAATATCCGGATGTAGACCTACGATAGCCAATATTTCTGGCCCAACCGGAATCCGTGTGGTTGACAAGCTGTCCGGCTACTCCGGTTTGATACAACAACCCCCTTTCCTTAGTGCCAGTGACAATTCGAAGTATTCGATGTGCGCACTAGAGGTGCTCCATGGTTGGATGTGGCATAAATTGACTAATCAGTCCGACCAGATAGTTGAGGTCCGATCGGGTGATGGTCAGATATATAAAGGCTTCCAACGATTTGTCAGAAACTTTTCGGGTCGCATGCCATTCCAAAGTCAGGGCGAAGCTTCACAATCTGGTCTAGAGGAGTCGAGACGAATTTGCATTCTGACATACCGAATTTTAAGAGCATACTCAACACATAGTGGCGTTAACAGATCAGTATGCCTTCGGGGTTGTGGATTGTTAGGAATCGACCTCTCACAACCAGTTCCACGTTCGTATTCTGTTATTGGGGTGGGGGGTGAAACCTAGAATGGCTTCACCCCCCTACCAAGGGGGTTAAGTTAGAGAGAGATCAAGAGAGAAAGAAAAATACAAAATGACACTAAATGAGAGGGGAAAAATGTATATCCATTAGATGCCCCATAAGGGGTTTATATAATACATAATGTAACAGTAAATAATGATCGTTACAAAAGAGACGACCATTACACTCTTGTCACATGCACATAATTGTGCATGTGCTCACACATACTCATTTACTTTACACATACACATCAACCACATCATTACACATACCCTTATGTCTCCCCGTATATTCTTACGGGTAACACATGGCACGCTTGTGGGACAGTGCATTGCATGGTGAACCCACTCGCCATGGCAACTCTTCTCGACCGGAACTCCATTGGTCGTCTCAACGGTCGGAAATCCCTCGACCGGATCACTGCTCTATGATCAATAACTTCGATCGGACCTTTGCTTGACTTGAACCTTCTCATTTGGTCAGCACAAGTCGCGATTGGATCACACACCAATCGGCTAGTTCAATGTAGCATGGGTCATGAAATCGTGTTGTGCATTTGTGTATCCTTTCTTTCATCATGTGAAGTGAGTTTTATATTTTTTACCCTTTGGTCTTTAAAATTTTTACACTCAAATTTTTTGAAATTTTATTTTGAGCCCTTGTGTTTTCGAAATTCTGCATTCTGCCCTCCAAATTTTGAAATCTCATGTCATGCCCTTGAGCTTTTGAAATTTCATCTTCTCTGCCCTTAAGTTTTTTTTTTTGAATGCCCCTCTCTTCTTGCTTCCATTCATATTCTCACCTTTCACTTCTAGCTAATTGCGGCGGCGGCGCGACGGCGATGATGGCGTGGCGGCGACGACGACTACGATGGCGGTGGCGATGGCAGTTGTTTAGAACATTCGATGGAGATCAGGCCATGTACATATCATTCTAGGGTAATTCTCCAAGCCGCACATATCAATCTCATTGTCAAAATGACCAATGTGCAAAGATTCCACAATATGTTATGTAGAGATCTTCTGTTCATCAATAGTTGTGAGAGTGAGCCTTACGTGTTTTTCCTTCAACGCATTAGGTCCCAACCAACCATCTTAAATGGGAACTAGCCATAACTCTGTATTTTCTAGAGAAACATTTTGAATGACTGGGGTATCAATGAGCTTGAACTATGGCAGAGGAACATTAAGTCTGGAGGCATGTAATCTGTAGTTTGCATTGCTACACATTCCACCATAACTCTAATTTAGATTCAGACTCAGGCTCAAAGTTGCCATAGGAGGGGGAAAGAGCTTGGATGGAAGCGATGGAGTGGGAGTAATGATAGTTGTCATAGCTGTGAAGAGTCTTTGGGGTAGACAAACAGACACGCAGAGAGGAAATATGAGATGATTAATGTAGAAAGGGGCTGATGATTGTTGGAGATGGTGCTGGTTAAGGCATCACAAGCATATGCAAGGTCAACATCATGATCCTCCTCCTCCTCTTGTTGATTCTCTATCATCATGTGGGTGTGTCTGTGTACATACATATCTGTAAAGTTACCCTCGAGTCACTACCACCACCAAGGGAAAAGGGAACGAGGAAGGCAGGAGAGAGAGAGAGGGAGAAGATTAGTTTTCTTTGTAAGTGTTTCTGCAAGTGCTCGATTGATGGCCTGCCATCAAGGTGCAACTCTAGAACAAATCTTGTAGAATGCTTTTCTCCCATAATCTTATGCATCAATTTTTCTTCTCAGCCGTAGAAACATCTGCTTCTTCTCTTAGTTTAGTTGCTTTAGTTGCAATAAGACCGTTAGTATTGTGCAACTTCACCACCATAGAGCTAAAGGATTGAAGATGAACTTCCTCCATGGTTATAGATTTCCTTTGAGCTTCGATCTTCTCACTCTTCTGTGATCGGATGTTCTACATGTCTTCTTCAAATCTCTGATCTCATGAAAAACCTCTCATCATAGATGTAGAGAGTCTTTCATCAAAAACCTCTAATCCAAATGGCTCTCCATACAAAGAGTGTCTGCACAAAAACAAACGCTCTACACAAAGACTAGTAGAGAAATAGAGAGGGACAGACAAAGAGATTAGTGATAGAGAGGGAGAGTGACCTCTTCTCAAGGGAGGTCGTCCGTTCAGGTGTGCCAAAAGTGTTGTTGGGGTGGGCTTCACCCCCCTCCCAAGGGGGTTATGATAGTGAGAGAGCAAGAGAGAAAGACAAATACAAAATGACACAAAATGAGAGGGAAAAAATGTATATCCATTAGATGCCCCATAAGGGATTTATATAATACATAATTGTTGAGCGGCAAGCTCAACCGGATCCGGATCAGCAAATTGATTTGATGTTGACAAAAAGCGGGATCCAGACCTTTCATATCGTCAAACGACCATGCAAAAACGTCTTTATATTGTAATAGTAATGTTGTTAATGTCCGTTTGTCATTTTCCGCCAAATCTCTAGCAATCAAGACTGTTTTTCTTTCACCATCCTCTACTCCTGCCAAATCGATCTCCTCTAATGCTGAGGCTTGCACTCTCTGAGATACCTTTATTTCCTTATCTGTAGCTTCTTGTTGCATTCGTATTTCTTTCATTGTTTGCTCATCTATTGGCACTTCTTCGTGTGAGTCTACATATGGTGTTAATGCTAGCAAAATATCTACCTCAAATAGAGGGATGATTTTCTGATTATCATTAAAATACTGACTTTCTTCTTCCTCGTCCAATCCTTCCATCATATTAACTGTTTCTGCATGTACAGGTAAACTCTGTTTGCTTGTTGTCACTTTGTTGTGCGTCGGAATCCTGACCTTAGTTTTTCCTTTCCTAAATGTTAGCACATTTTGTTTCCAATTTTGTTTGATATTAGCTGTCTTTAACCATGGTCTCCCCAATAACAAGGGGTATGCTCCCTGTGCTTCTAACTGCAAAATTACTGCCGAAATCTGAAAATTGTGTCCCCCGATTATTACATCCAGTTGTCGAAGCAAACCAATCGGTCGTACCGTACTTGTATCTGCCATTCGTAACCAAAACGGACATGCTTCCCATTCCGTGATTCCTAGTTTTTCACATGTAGCTTTGTTAATCACATTAACTCCCGAGCCTCCATCTATAATCACATTTCCGATTTCTTGCCCGTAAAGTATTACCTTAATCGACGGATTCTGTTCATCCATGATCGAAGGGTTATTACTTGGGTGATTGTATTGTACTGCTATTTGTTCGGAACGTTTATATGCAATTAATGCTGCCACTTTTTCTGTAAACCTTGGTACTAACTTAAGTAAGCCCGTAAGTGGCAATGACACTTGGCAATCAGCGAACAGTTTCCAAGTTTCTTCCTGTTCCTTATTCCCCAATGACTGTTGTACAATGATGTTCTGGTCAATGTTATTGTCTTGTAACATTCGATTCACATTACTTTGATTTGCTTCGTCAACCCATTCTTTTGCCGCCTTCCGAACTGCTTCCTGAATTTCCCATTCTGATTGTTTGCTTTTGCTGCGTGTCGTTACTTGCTGAACTTCCGGTATTACCATATTAATTGCTGGACCCTTTCCTTTAGCCGGACATTGATTAGCATAATGGCCCAGTTGTCGACAAATATAACAAGTGGGTACAAATGTTCCACCGGTCTCTCCATGTGCAAATTGGCCGTTATTAAATTGTTGCTCTTCATTACCACTCGGGTTTTGTTGGAATTGACGTGTAGCTTTTGGTTTGTAAAATTTCTTATTTTTATACCGATTCTGCCTAAATTGTTCGGTATTATCATTTGGTTGTGCTAAATTTTGTGTTATCCCGAACTCCTGATTTGGCGGAAAATTATTCTGTTGAAACATTTGATTATTTTGTGGAAAGGTTTGAGTATTATGTTGAAAGGTCATATTACCCGGTTGAAATGCCGGATTCGGTTGAAATGCAGAATTCGGTTGCACATTCGGACAGTTCTGTTGAAACCCTTGAAATGGTGGGTTATCTTGTTGGAAACTTTGATTATTTTGTTGAAAATATTGATTCGGATTCTGTACGAATGGTGGGTTGGATTGAGCAAAACCTGGATGAAATGCTTGAGTCACTTGAGTGGGTTGCATATTTTGTTCTGAAAAGATCTGATTTGGCTGTAGAACCGGATTTTGTTGAAAAATTGGATTTTGTTGTACATTTTGCTGATTTTGTGAAAAATTATTATTTTGATAACCATTGAACAGATTAGTGTTATTTTGGTAACCATTGTCAGTAAAAATTTGTCGTACTGACGCTGTAGTTTTATTAAGCAGATTATATTCACATTGTTCTACTGAGTGTAATTTTGAATGACATATTGTACAATGTGTTCTTAACGTACATTCAATTGCTGAATGCCCCGTATTTAAACAAGTGGTGCATTGAACTGCTTGACGAAATTGTAACTCCTCCATTGTTGGTAATGTACGTTGAAATGCCGACATGTCCATACTCTGAACATTGACCGGCGGTCGACCCATTTCTATTGCTTTATCAATTACTTGTTCGCTAGTCTGATTTCAAAAATCGAACACTTTCAATGTCGTCCTTAATGGTTCTTTTACAGCTTCTAGAAAGACTTCTTTTAATTCATTATCCGGAATCGGCCTTGAAATCTGAAGCTGTAAGTTTTGAAATCGTATCACAAACTGAGAGACTGTTTCATTTTTTTCTTGATATAACGCATAAAATTGCGCAATCAAATCCTTCTGCGGAATTTGTCGATGAAATAATTGTAAAAATTTACTAGTTAACACTTCAAAGGATGGAAATCCTTGAAGACCGTTCTGCGCAAACCAATTGGCGGAATATCCGTCTAATGATAAGACGAACTCAGCGATTTTTGACTTATCTTCGGCATCTGCCGACAATCGCTGAGCTCCATGGTTAATCTCCCATGTCGTTAAGAAATCCCTAACATGTGCTTCCGCATCTGTTCCTTCCCGGAACTTAGAATAAGTATAAGGCATATCGTCCCAAATGTCGTAAAACGATACCTCTTCCGTCTGTTTTTCGTCTGAAGGTAATTGATCGGATAAGTCAGGAAGTTTCGACCACTTTGTGCTTGATTCCGGCTGTTCTTGCGCAATGAACGCTTCCTGCACTGCCTTCGTAACTGACCTTGTACGAGGGCGCTTACAACCGACCAGTGTCTCCTCTTCAGACGACATCCATTCGATTTGTTCTCTGCTTAATTGCAGATGTAACCGGGCGTGCCAAATTTCTTCTGTGTTAATCGGCTAATTATTAACTACTACCGATACAGAAGAGTGAACGTCGCTACTCAACGTTCTAACAAGGAATTGTGTTTTACGAACAGAAATATACTATATTAATCGGTAATTACCGTGATCGTTACTTAGTTATAAATTAGGAAGATTGCACTTAACAAAATAGACAATAGGAAGAACACAGAATCCGTACATGATATTCCTAACTTAAACTTATATTACTAAATAAACGACCTTTCTTACAATGCCTTCGGTTCCCTTTTATAGGTATACCGAAGGTCTTTTCTCATCAAGAACTATTCCTACTTACTATCAAGAATTACAAAATTATCTAACTAACTTAGTTCTCTTCGTTCACTGCTGAGTCATCGATCCGAACAGTCGATCCGAACCGACTCCGTTTTCGATGCTTTCCCACTTGTTCGGTAAAACTGACTGTCCGGGTCCGGGTAACAAGGATGAGCCGGATCGGTGAGCCGGTGAGCTGGGGAGCCGGTTAGCCGGATCCATCAATAACCGGAAGCCTAGTAGCAGCCTATGCTACTTGGAAGTTAATGTCTCATAGTTAGTGTCTGACACTTGTGAGAGCATTGAAGTACACCATACTTCTGTCAGTTCGTATAGACTTGTATAAAAGTGTTCACTGAACACATACGATGTATAGGTTGAGTATTATTTTTGAATTGAGTTTGTGTGCATTCTCTCTCAGTCCCGCGTATTGTGTATATCCTAAGCTCTCCATTAAACTTGTGTTTCTGTGTTCGGTTTTCTATTTGCTTCCGCACGCTATTCTTTTACATGGTATTAGGGCGCGATGGTTGAGAACCTCTGTAGCCGACATAGCTTGAAAAGAAAACTAACCAAGAAGAACAGGAAAAACAAATGGATAGAGGCATGGCTAGCTCGCTTCCTACCGAGAAGCTCGACAGAAACCTCTACGCGTCTTGGTCCTACAAGATGCACCAGTACCTGCTTGAGCACGATTACTAGAGCTATGTCGACGGAGCAAATGACACAGCACCCGAATCGACACACAGAGATTTCCCGGTGTGGGAACAATCGGCGAGCAGAGTACAGTACTGGTTCGCGTCTTGTGTGGGCGAACAGCTCCTAAGCTACATTCAGGATGCAAAAACGCCGAAAGATGCTTGGGGAAATCTGAAGAAGATTTTCGCCGCAAGCACTACAGCCAGGAAGCTTCAACTCCGACATGAGTTGAGCAACCTACGACAACGCGACTTGTCGATGGCAGACTACACCTCCAAAATCAAGGACATTTGCGACTCTCTGGCCTCCATCGATGTGAATATCGAAGAATCCGATATGGTGCACATCTGTCTCGGAGGTTTGGCGTCAAAGTTCGGAGTGTTCCAAACTGTTGTGTGTACAAGGGAGAATACGTCATTTTTCGACTTACAGTTGATGCTCCTTGTGGAGGAGAACTATGCCGGTGTGTCAACAAGTGCACCCACCGATAGCCGGATGCTATACACGGAGGCGGATTGGCCCCATGGGCATGGTGGACGAGGCGGGTCGGCTCGCAATGGTAGCAGCCGGCAAGAGCAGGACCGAAGGCACAAAGAACGTGCCGACAACAGTTCCGGACCCTCCACAAGCAGGGGGAGTAAAGGCGGCGCCAAAGGTCAACAAGCAAAGGCCAACACGGAATGTTGGTACTGTGGTAAATCGGTAGTAGCCGGCAAGAGCAGGACCGAAGGCACAAAGAACGTGCTGACAACAGTTCCGGACCCTCCACAAGCAGGGGGAGTAAAGGCGGCGCCAGAGGTCGACAAGCAAAGGCCAACACGGAATGTTGGTACTGTGGTAAATCGGGCCACAGAGAAAGCGAGTGCTGGAAGAAGCACGCCGATCCGGACAGATCCGGATCCGGCAAGGCCGGTAGAGAGAACCGACAATACTCGCACTAGGTAGAAGGATTGGGAGGATCCACAACTGGAAAAGCCGCTAAAGGGCTAGCCTTGGTGATGAAACACGAGGCTAACTCGATGAAGAAGACCACTTCCGAATCGAAGGAAGTGTGGTACATTGATTCCGGTGCGTCGAATCACATGAGGAGCCACAAAGAGTGGTTCTCTTTCTTGGAGAAACTGGAACAACCAGGAGTTGTCGAAACCGGAGACGACACTCCACACCCAATCGTGCATGTCGGAGAAGTCCCTTTGAGCCACGTCGGACAGAGGGGGAAGCTGATGAACGTATTACACGTTCCGACCATCACGAAGAACCTGGTGTCGGTGGATAGATTGTCGACCAGGGGATGCAGGTGCGGTTTACGCACCTCAGGTGCTTCATCCAGGAAGAGGGCCAAATCATTGCGCAAGGGCACAGGTACGGGTGGATGTTTATCCTCGACACCAATGACGTTGGCACCGCTTTGTTTGCCAAAGGACAAAAGATTGAATCAGATATCGATCTCTGGCACAAGCGGATTGGCCACGTTAATTACCAGAGGCTTTAAGACTTGCAAACGTAACATGTTGTTTTCGGTTTGCCGAAGTTGTTGGGATTTTCGGTCCCTCCGGATGGGATGTCCG
Source organism: Azolla caroliniana (assembly GCF_043228905.1). Lineage (NCBI taxonomy): Eukaryota > Viridiplantae > Streptophyta > Polypodiopsida > Salviniales > Salviniaceae > Azolla > Azolla caroliniana. The sequence goes on along the minus strand of NW_028230437.1, from coordinate 12,994,689 downwards.
GAGATGAATGACGGCAAGCCCGGTTACGGTTACAGAACCGGATGAAGATACAGGCCCGGTGAGCGCACTCTCCGGATATGAAGAGTACCCGGCTACGGAGCCGGATGATGAATGTACCCGGAGAGAGATCCGGATGCGGGGACATATTTATAAATATGTTTGCCAAGGGCCCTTGAGGCTATATGTGTAAATAGTCCGAAAGTCACATGTGTATAAATATGACTTAGGGCAAACAGTTTATGTTGCTGCTTATTTTTCTGTTTTCACTTAGAGAGAGTGAAGAGAGCAGCCGAGAGAGAGAGAGAGAGAGAGAGAGACGAGGAGGTCGTTGCCTCTGTGTATTACCGCCGCCTGTGGCGAAGATAGTGAGCTTAAGGTTGTTGCCTTGAAGCTTCACCATTGTACATCTCTGTTCATAGTGATAGTTGGAGTTTGAGGACTCCCGTGGTTTTTCCCATTTAGGGTTTTCCACGTAAAATATCCTGTGTACTCTTCTCTCTACTGTCTTAGTGTACTTTGTATTTCCTATTTTCTGTGAGTTAATCCTATTTGTCGGTTGTGGCCGAGCACTGTGTGCAACAAAGTGGTATCAGAGCGACGGTAACACAGAAAATGGAAGGCGGCGGCAGCGGGCAGCCGGGGATGATGGTGCTGAATGCGCAGAATTACGCCGACTGGAAGATCAAGATGGAGGATCTTCTTATTGTTCGGGACCTGTACGAACCGATTGACAGGTCGGAAATACCGAAGGGGGTACTTGAGTCGGAATGGAGGCTTCTGAACCGGAAAGCCGTTGCAACCATTCGGCAATACGTCGATGTAAGTGTTCTGCAACATGTGGCGAATGACACCAACGCATACGAGATGTGGCGGAAGCTGTCGGGCCTCTACGAGAGGAAGAATGCGTTGAACCGGACCTCCCTGATGAGGAAGATAGTGAACCTCAAGTACCGGGACGGCGAGAGTATGGTGGAACACGTAAGCACGTTCATGGGATTCGTGAACCAGCTTGCGGCGATCAAGTTCCCGCTGGAGGATGCAATGCAAGCCATCATTCTGATGTGTACATTGCCGGAAAGTTGGGAGAACTTGGTGGTGACTCTCAGCACCTCCTGCACCGAAGATAACTTGTCTTTACAAACGGTAAAGACAAGTATTTTGAACGAAGAAGCGCGTCGGAGAGATAAAGAACCGGCCTCCGACCCGAAGGCGCTGCTTATCGAATCGGATCGGGGAAGACAATGGAACCGGAGTCCGCAAAGACGGGAGAAGTCGGGGACCCGGTCACAGTCAAGAGGAAGACCCACATGCTTCCACTGTGGGAAGCCGGGGCACTTCCGGAAGAATTGTCGGCATTACCGAAAAGACAACGGAGCCGACGACACCGATTCGAAGAAGTCACCGGAGCGAAACGGTGCATACCGGGGAGCCACGGACCGGAGAGGTTCGGATCGGCGAGGGCAGGACCGGAAAGGAACGACGGCACTCGCGGCAAGTGAAGAGGAGATCATGCTCATTACCGAAGAGTGGGAGCTGAACCTTGCCGGAGAAGAGATGACCTGGGTGGTCGATTCCGGAGCGTCGTTCCACCTGACCCCGGAGAAGAAATACTTCTCATCCTACACAGCCGGTGAGCATGGTTGTGTCCGGATGGGAAATGAAGGTACATGCCGGATTGCCGGCATAGGAGACGTGTGGTTAACAACCTCGACCGGATGCAAAATGCTGCTGAAGGATGTCCGACACGTTCCGGAGGTTCGATTGAACCTGATTTCGGCCGGGAGGCTAGATGATGAAGGCTACACAGGTAGCATCCGGAACAGTGTCATGAAGTTCAGCAAAGGAAGCCTGATAGTGGCTCGGGCCCGGAAGATCAACACGCTGTACCTGATGAATTCCCGGCTATGTCCGGAGGAGCTGAACGTGGCAGCTGACACTGCCGGTGAGCTGTGGCACAAGAGACTGTGCCACATGAGTGAGAAGGGGATGAAGAGGCTTGCCGAAGACAACCTGATACCGGTAAAGCTCGTACACTTGGGGAAGTGTACCGACTGTCTGGCCGGAAAGCAAAACCGGACCTCCTTCCGCTCAAGACCACCGATGAGACGTGGTGTACCATTGGAGTTGGTACACACTGATGTGTGTCAGGTAGAAACGAAGTCACATGGCGGAGCCCAGTACTTCGTAACATTCATAGATGATCACAGCCGGAAGCTGTGGACGGCACCGCTGAAGACAAAGGACCAAGTATTGTCCGTCTTCAAAGAACTCCACGCGAGAGTGGAAAGGGAATCCGGCAAGAAGCTGAAAGCGATACGAGCGGATAACGGAGGGGAATACCGGGGGCAGTTCCAGGAGTACTGTCGCTCGAAGGGAATCCGGCTCGAGTTCACTGTGCCGAAGACGCCGGAACTGAACAGGCTGGCCGAGAGGATGAACCGGACCATAATGGAGAGGGTCCGGAGTATGCTGGCGCATGCAAAATTACCCAAGGGGTTTTGGGCTGAGGCAATGTCGACGGCGACATACGTGATAAACAGATCACCCTCAGTACCTTTGGACGGAGACACGCCGCAGAAAGTGTGGACCGGTAAGGAAGTGTCCTACCGGCATCTGAAGGTGTTCGGGTGTCTCGCATACGTGCATGTGGCAAAGGACCGGAGAGGAAAGCTAGATCCAAAGACCCGGCCATGCATATTCCTCGGTTACGGCAACGACGAGTTCGGCTACCGAGTATGGGACCCGGTCGACAAGAAGATATTCAGGAGTAGAGATATCATCTTCATGGAGGACAAGACACTCGCCGACTGGGAGTCGGAGAAGAAGATGAAGAGCTCCAAGTCGACCGGTGAGGATCAACTCTACGAGGAGCAGTCCCGACCGGCAAGGGACCGGTTAGCACTCGAGGATCCGGCCGAAGACGGTGAAGAAATAGAACCGGCCGAAGAAGACGAAAATGATACCGGAACCGGCCCCGATCCCGAAATGGATTTGGATGAAGAAGAATCGGAAGAACCGGTTACCGAAGCTCCGGAACGGAGATATCCTCTAAGAGAGAGAAGGGCCCCCCGGAGATTTCCGGAACCAGAGCACGTGCTGCTAACCGACGAAGGGGAGCCGGAGAGCTTTGAAGAAGCGAAGCATGACACCCATAGCCGCAGGTGGTTAAGTGCCATGCAGGAGGAGATGGATTCCCTGCATGAGAACCACACATATGAACTTGTGGAGTTGCCGAAAGGAAAACGGGCACTCCGTAACAAGTGGGTGTTCAAGCTGAAACCGGGAGATGCCGGAAACCCCCCGAGATACAAAGCCAGGATCGTGGTGAAGGGGTTTCAGCAGAAGAAGGGCGTCGACTTCGACGAGATATTTGCCCCGGTAGTGAAGATGACCTCCATCCGGACGGTGCTGAGCATAGCGGCAAGCATGGACCTCGAGGTAGAACAGATGGACGTGAAGACGGCATTCCTTCACGGTGACCTCGAAGAAGAGATCTACATGCAGCAACCGGAAGGATTCGAGAAGAAAGGGAAGGAGCACCTGGTATGCCGGTTGAAGAAGAGCCTTTACGGACTGAAGCAGGCTCCCCGGCAGTGGTACCGGAAGTTCGACTCCTTCATGACCGACGAAGGGTACCACAAGACGCAGTCCGATCACTGCGTGTTTGTGAAGAAGTTCGACGGAGGAGACTCTCTAATACTCCTCCTATACGTGGACGACATGTTGATCGTCGGACGGGACCAGGTCAAGATACGGATGCTGAAGAAGGCTCTTCACCGAACCTTCTCAATGAAGGACCTGGGTCCGGCGAGGCAAATACTAGGGATGCACATCATCCGGGACCGGAAGAAGAAGCAGTTGTGGCTATCACAGGAGAAGTACGTGACAAAGGTGCTTCAACGGTTCAACATGTCGGAAGCAAGACCAGTCGGGTCGACTCTCCCGGCAAACTGCAAGCTGTCCAGCAAGCAAAGTCCCAAGACAAAGGCTGAGAAGGAGGACATGATGAAAGTACCATATGCCTCTGCCGTCGGGAGCTTGATGTACGCAATGGTGTGTACAAGACCGGACATAGGATATGCAGTCGGAGTGGTGAGCCGGTACATGAGCAATCCCGGCAAAGAGCACTGGAACGCGGTCAAGTGGATACTCCGATACCTAAAGGGTACGGCAAACGTGTGCCTCCGATTCGGCTCCGGTAAGCCCGAACTTGACGGCTTTACCGATTCGGATATGTCGGCTGATGCAGATACCAGCCGGTCCACATCAGGGTATGTGATGACGTATGCAGGGGGAGCTGTTTCGTGGCAGTCGAGGCTGCAGAAGACGGTTGCATTGTCAACCACGGAGGCGGAGTACATGGCGGCTGTTGAAGCCGGCAAGGAAATAATATGGATGAAGGACTTCATTAGAGAGCTCGGTATCCGGCAGGAGGAGTATCGACTCTATTGCGACAGTCAGAGTGCCATCCACCTTGCGAAGAATGCGGCCTATCACTCCCGGACGAAGCACATCCAGCGAAGATATCACTGGATCCGGGAAAGGATAGAAGACCAGGAGTTCGTGCTGACGAAGATCCACACGGACGAGAACGGGTCAGACATGCTGACCAAAGTGCTCACACCCGACAAGCTGGAAGCGTGCCGGAAGAGGATCGGACTGGAGAGACATCCCATGCCGAAGTGAAGGGGGAGTTTGTTGGGATTTTCGGTCCCTCCGGATGGGATGTCCGGAGATGAATGACGGCAAGCCCGGTTACGGTTACGGAACCGGATGAAGATACAGGCCCGGTGAGCGCACTCTCCGGATATGAAGAGTACCCGGCTACGGAGCCGGATGACGAAGACCCGGCTACGGAGCCGGATGATGAATGTACCCGGAGAGAGATCCGGATGCGGGGACATATTTATAAATATGTTTGCCAAGGGCCCTTGAGGCTATATGTGTAAATAGTCCGAAAGTCACATGTGTATAAATATGACTTAGGGCAAACAGTTTATGTTGCTGCTTATTTTTCTGTTTTCACTTAGAGAGAGTGAAGAGAGCAGCCGAGAGAGAGAGAGAGAGAGAGAGAGAGACGAGGAGGTCGTTGCCTCTGTGTATTACCGCCGCCTGTGGCGAAGATAGTGAGCTTAAGGTTGTTGCCTTGAAGCTTCACCATTGTACATCTCTGTTCATAGTGATAGTTGGAGTTTGAGGACTCCCGTGGTTTTTCCCATTTAGGGTTTTCCACGTAAAATATCCTGTGTACTCTTCTCTCTACTGTCTTAGTGTACTTTGTATTTCCTATTTTCTGTGAGTTAATCCTATTTGTCGGTTGTGGCCGAGCACTGTGTGCAACAGAAGTTTAGTGGCCGAAAGGCCCAAGTATGTGAAGTCTGCCAACTCGGGAAGCAACACCGGCTTCCATTCCCCACTTAAAGAAACTGTACCCATAACAAGCTCGACCTTATTCATTTGGATGTATGGGGACCAACACAGAACGTTAGTCTTGGCGGGAGTCGGTATTTCGTCTCCTTCATCGACGACTACAGTCGGAACACATGGATCTACCTCATTGAGCGGAAGAGTGAAGTCTTCGAGTGTTTTCAGAACCTGCAAAGCCTGGTTGAATGGGAAACGGAGAGGAAGATCAAGTGCCTGCGGTTGGATGGTGGAAAAGAATATTTTTCTGTCCAATTCAACAGTTATCTGTAGAAAAAAGGAATTCTGAGAGAGTTCAGTTGCAGATACACACCGGAGCAAAACGGTGTGGCCAAAAGGAAGAACCGGTCGATTGTTGACGCGGCAAGGGCAATGTTGGAGGAGAAGAGCATGCCCCATTTCTACTACGCCGAGGAGGTCCGGACGGCCGTCTATATCCAAAACCGGATCGGTGACAAGGTGTCCGCGCATTAGCTGTATTTTGGACGCAAGCCGAATTTGAGACACCTTCGTATATTCGGTAGCATTGCATATGTGCATGTGCCGGATGAGAAGCGAAGGAAGTTGGATGCAAAGTTGGAGAAATGCATCCTGGTCGATTACTCACATGAGCAAAAGGGGTATAAGTGTTATAACCCCCGGACGAAGTAGGTCCGAGTTAGCCGGGATGTTGAGTTTGATGAGACGGCATCATGGTATGCCTTACCGGCTCCGACTTCCGACCCCGACCCGATACCGGAGGATGAGGCTAGTAAGCATGAATCGGTCTAGATAGAAGATCAAGAACTCAGCAATGTAGAAGAGAGTCTGATCTCATTTCGGTTGAGTGGACCGAATGAGTGGCTGAGTCGGGATGACCAGTCGGATGAGGAACCGGCAAGTAATGGAGGCTCTACCGTGCTCTCCCCGCTCAAGGAACCGAGGAACGGTTCACGCGCAAAGAGAAGGGGAAGAAGAAGATGCCAGAATACGAAACCAGAAACATTGAGTAGGATCAGAGCGAATCCGACTCCGGAAAGGATAAAGGTGGATCTTCGAGAATGAAGTCTGGATCGGCCAAGAAGGGCTTCAAACTAGGTAACGTAAAGATACACCAGTCTTCCTGCCAGAAGAACCCCTTGAAGTGGTACAGGTACAATGAGTACATCACGCATCACTATGTGTAAATGACCAAGGTGGTGGAAGTGCATGAGCCAAAGACCTACGCAAAAGGGGCAAAGGACGCAAATTGGCGTGCCGCTATGAAGGAAGAAATGCGGGCACTCGATGTCAACGACACATGGTGTCACGACCCAAACTTCGAAGACAAGGTCGATTTGGAAGAAAAGAAGATAATAACAAACGAGAAGACGTTTACAAGACAAAAATACAAGAATTTCTATTACAGGAAACCGATATTACAAGGTTGTTGAAGACTGGTGTTGAACCGGAATGGTTCAACACTAAGCAGATCTTCGACTTATATATTGTACATCAGAATGTGCATGATCGCCATTTGGCATACATGTTGTGCACCACTTGGCGTACAGGGTGCATGCCATTTGGCGGTCATCTAATGTGTCTAGTGCTCTAGAGTTCTTGAATAATAATAATATGAAAATGAGTCGGTGCAATGGTTGAAGTGTCAGACCATTGTTTGAAGGTCACGAGTTCAAACCCTGATATTCACATTTTGTGACATCATCCCCTCCTTTGATGACGAGTTCCATGAGTCGCAATGCATGAACTAGGTTTTGGTTTATGGGGATAACGAAGATGAAACTCTTGTATTATCTCATGTTGGGGTCTCGACATTCCTTATGTCCGACGCTCGGCCACAACCGAGATTCTTTTCATACACAGAAAACAGGTAATGAAACGCGACACAAAAGAAAAAAGGAGAGGAGAAATGGTACACAGGAGGTATACGTGGAAAACCCCAAAATAGGGGAAAAACCACGGCAGCCCACCAGCTGCAAACTGTCACTATGCAAAAATATACAACCGTGAGATCACTGAGGCAATGACCTCGTGTTCTCAGATCTTCGCCACAGGCGGTGGTTACAATAGAGGCAACGACCTCGTCTCTCTCTCTCTCTCTCTCTCTCTCTCTCTGTACAGTTGCGCGCTCTAATTTCTACTTGCACCAACAAGAAAGAAGAACAACAAGAATGACAACAACCAACATAAAAGTTTGCCCTAAGTCATATTTATACTAATATGACTTTTCGGCTATTTACAAATGTAGCCTTGATGGGCTTCATCCGGCTCTCCGCAGTCGGGCCTACAACATCCGACTCTCCGCAGTCGGGTACTCCTCATCCGGTTCATACCGGGCCCGCACCATCCGACTCTCCCAGAAGTCGGGTTCTCCTCATCCGGTTCATACCGGGCCTGTACCATCCGACTCTCCCAGAAGTCGGGTACTCCTCATCCGGTTCATACCGGGCCTGCACCATCCGACTCTCCGAAGTCGGGTTCTCCTCATCCGGTTCATACCGGGCCTGCACCATCCGGAGGGACCTGTCTACCAACAAACTCCCCCTTCACTCCGGCATGGGGTGTCTTTCCAGCCCGATCCTCTTCTGGCATGCGTCCAGCTTGTCGGGTGTCAGCACTTTGGTCAGCATATCCGACCCGTTCTCGGCCGTGTGGATCTTCGCCAGTGCGAACTCTTGGTCATCTACCCTTTCCCAAATCCAGTGATACCTCCGCTGGATATGCTTCGTCCGGGAATGGTAGGCCGCATTCTTAACAAGGTGGATGGCACTTTGACTGTCGCAGTAGAGTCGGTATTCCTCTTGCTGGATACCGAGCTCTCCGATGAAGTCCTTCATCCATAATATTTCCTTGCCGGCTTCCACAGCCGCCATGTACTCCGCCTCTGTGGTTGACAATGCAACCGTCTTCTGCAGCCTCGACTGCCACGAGACAGCTCCCCCTGCATATGTCATCACATACCCGGATGTAGACCGGCTGGTATCCACATCAGCCGACATGTCCGAATCGGTGAAACCGTCCAGTTGAGGTTTTCCGGTGCCGAATCGGAGGCACATATTTGAAGTGCCCTTCAAATACCGGAGTATCCACTTGACCGCGATCCAATGCTCCTTGCCGGGATTACTCATGAACCGGCTCACCACTCCGACTGCGTATCCAATGTCCGGTCGGGTACAAACCATTGCGTACATCAAGCTCCCGACGGCAGAGGCATATGGAATCTTCATCATATCTGCCTTCTCTCCTTTTTTCTTCGGGCTTTGCTTGCCGGACAACTTGCAGTTTGCCGGAAGTGTCGATCCGACCGGTTTTGCATCTGACATGTTGAACCGGTGAAGCACCTTTGTCACATACTTCTCCTGTGACAGCCATAGTTGCTTCACTGACCGGTCCCGAATGATGTGCATCCCCAACATCTGTCTTGCCGGACCCAAGTCCTTCATTGAGAAGGTCCAGTTGAGAGCCTTCTTCAGCATCCGTATTTTTCCTTGGTCTCGTCCGACGATCAACATGTCATCCACGTACAGGAGGAGTATCAGGAAGTCCCCTCCTTCGAACTTCTTCACAAACACGCAGTGATCGGCCTGCGTCTTGTGGTACCCTTGATCGGTCATGAAGGAGTCGAACTTCCGATACCATTGCCGAGGAGCCTGCTTCAGTCCGTATAGGCTCTTCTTCAACCGGCATACCAGGTGCTCCTTCCCTTTCTCCACAAATCCTTCCGGTTGCTGCATGTAGATCTCCTCTTCGAGGTCGCCGTGAAGGAATGCCGTCTTCACGTCCAGCTGCTCTACCTTGAGATCCATGCTTGCTGCTATACTCAGCACCGTCCGGATGGAGGTCATCTTTACTACCGGGGCGAATATTTCGTCGAAGTCCACGCCCTTCTTCTGCTGGAACCCCTTCACCACGATCCTGGCTTTGTATCTCGGGGGGTTGCCGGCATCGCCCGGTTTCAACTTGAATACCCACTTGTTTCGGAGTGCCCGCTTTCCTTTCGGCAGCTCCACCAATTCGTACGTATGGTTCTCATGCAGGGAATCCATCTCATCCTGCATGGCACTTAACCATTTTCGGTTGTGGGTGTCAACCTTCGCTTCTTCGAAGCTTTCCGGCTCCCCCTCATCGGTCAGCAGGACATGCTCTGCATCCGGAAATCTCCGGGGCGCCCTTCTCTCTCTGAGAGGATATCTACGTCTTCGGGCTTCGGTAATCGGTTCCTCCATTTGCTCTTCATCCGAATCCGATTCGGGGTCTTGACCGGTTCCGGTCTCAGCTTCCTCTACTTCTTCTTCTGCCGGTTCGGTACCCTCACCGTAACCGGCTGGTTCCTCGAGTGCTAACCGGTCCCTTGCCGGTTGGGTCTGCTCATTGTAGAGTCTATCCTTACCGGTCGACTCGGAGTTCATTATCTTCTCCTCCGACTCCCAGTCGGCGAGCGTCTTGTCCTCCATGAAGATAATATCTCGACTCCGGAATACCTTCTTGTCGACCGGGTCCCACACTCGGTAGCCGAACTCGTCGTCACCGTAACCGAGGAATATGCATGGCCGGGTCTTTGGATCTAGCTTTCCTCTCCGGTCCTTTGCTACATGCACGTACGCGAGACACCCGAACACCCTTAGATGCCGGTAGGACACTTCCTTACCGGTCCATACTCTCTGTGGCGTGTCTCCGTCCAAGGGTACTGAGGGTGATCTGTTTATCACATATGTCGTCGTCGACAGTGCCTCAGCCCAAAACTTCTTGGGTAGTTTTGTATGCGCTAGCATACTCCGGACCCTCTCCATTATGGTCCGGTTCATCCTCTCGGCCAGTCCGTTTAGCTCCGGCGTCTTCGGCACGGTAAATTCGAGCCGGATTCCCTTCGAGCGGCAGTACTCCTCGAACTGCCCCCGGTACTCACCTCCGTTATCTGCTTGAACCACCTTCAGCTTCCTGCCGGTTTCTCTTTCCACTCTCGCGTGGAGCTCTTTGAAGACGGATAACACCTGATCCTTCGTCTTCAGCGGTGTGGCCCACAGCTTCCGGCTGTGGTCATCTATGAACGTCACGAAGTACTGCGCTTCGGCATGTGACTTCGTGTCTACTTGACACACATCCGTATGCACCAGCTCCAGTGGTGCATTGCGTCTCATCGGTGGCCTTGGTCGGAAGGAGGTCCGGTTCTGCTTGCCGGCTAGACAATCAGTGCACTTCTCTAAGTGCACGTTCTTCACTAGAATGAGGTTGTCGTCTCCAAGCCTCTTCATCCCCTTCTCACTCATGTGACATAGCCTCTTGTGCCACAGCTCACCGGCAGTGTCGGAAGCCACGTTCACTTCTTCCGGACATAACCGGGCATTCATCAGGTACAGTGTGTTTACCTTCCGGGCCCGAGCCACAATCAGGCTCCCTTTGCTGAACTTCATGACACCGTTCCGGATGCTACCCGTGTAGCCTTCATCATCTAGCCGACCGGCTGATATCAGGTTCAGACGAACTTCCGGAACGTGTCGGACATCTTTCAACAGCAACTTACATCCGGTTGGTGTTGTCAGCCACACGTCTCCTATGCCGACAATTTGGCATGTTCCTTCATTCCCCATCCGGACACAGCCGTGATCACCGGCTGAGTAGGATGAGAAGCATTTCCGGTCCGGGGTAAGGTGGAACGACGCTCCGGAGTCTACCACCCAGGTCATCTCATCGCCGGCATGGTTTATCTCACTTTCCTCGGTGATGAGCATCAACTCCTCTTCACTTGCCGCAATTGTCGTCGTTCCCTTCCGGTCCGGCCCCCTCCGGTCTTTACCGTTCCGGTCTATACCGTTCCGATTCGGGGTTTGCTTCGAATCGGTACCGTCGGTTTCCTTGTCTTTACGGAAATGCCGACAGTTCTTTTGGAAGTGTCCCGGCTTGCCGCAATAGAAGCAAGTAGGCCTCCCCCTTGACTTTGATCGTGTCCCCGACTTCTCCCGGTTCTGGGGACTACGGTTTCTCTGTCTTCCGCGTTCCGATTCGGTAAGGAGCGCTTTGGAGTCGGAGCTCGTATCTTTGTCTTTCCGACGAGCCTCCTCATCTAGCAAGCTCGACTTTACTCTTGCTAGGGATAGTCGTTTTCCTTCCGGCCTGGCGTTGCCCAAAGTAACAACCAACGTCTCCCAGCTATCCGGGAGGGAACCGAGCAGGAGTAGCGCTAGGACCTCATCGGCAAGAGGTACTTCCAATGATGTTGCCTGGTGAATCAGCCCCTGGAAGGCATTCATATGCTCCGTCATGCTGTGGCCATCTTGGTACCGGAGTCTTACAAGCTTCCGGAATACCGACGCCTGATTGACAGCGTTTTTGTTCTGGAACATTGTGCCGATCTTCTCCCAGAGTTCATGAGCCTTACTCTCTTCATTGAAGTTGTTGTACAGGCTCATGTCGATGAAGCACCGTATGTACGCCGTTGTCTTCATGTGCATCACCTCCCATATCGCAGCGTCGATTTTGTCCGGTCTCTTGTCCCCGAACTGAACCGGCAGCCAGAGGTCTTTAACCACGAGCATGTCCCTCATCTTCGACTTCCACACTGAATAGTTGGAGCCGGTGAGCTTGAACATGCCGCCAAACGATTCGTCCATTTTCAGTGTCGATTTCGCTCTGATACCACTTGTTGGGGTCTCGACGTTCCTTATGTCCGACGCTCGGCCACAACCGAGATTCTTTTCATACACAGAGAACAAGTAATGAAACGCGACACAAAAGAAAAAAGGAGAGGAGAAATGGTACACAGGAGGTATACGTGGAAAACCCCAAAATAGGGGAAAAACCACGGCAGCCCACCAGCTGCAAACTGTCACTATGCAGAAATATACAACCGTGAGATCACTGAGGCAACGACCTCGTGTTCTCAGATCTTCGCCACAGGCGGCGGTTACAACAGAGGCAACGACCTTGTCTCTCTCTCTCTCTCTCTCTCTCTCTCTGTACAGTTGCGCGCTCTAATTTCTACTTGCACCAACAAGAAAGAAGAACAACAAGAATGACAACAACCAACATAAAAGTTTGCCCTAAGTCATATTTATACTAATATGACTTTTCGGCTATTTACAAATGTAGCCTTGATGGGCTTCATCCGGCTCTCTGCAGTCGGGCCTACAGCATCCGACTCTCCGCAGTCGGGTACTCCTCATCCGGTTCATACCGGGCCTGCACCATCCGACTCTCCCAGAAGTCGGGTTCTCCTCATCCGGTTCATACCGGGCCTGTACCATCCAACTCTCCCAGAAGTCGGGTACTCCTCATCCGGTTCATACCGGGCCTGCACCATCCGACTCTCCGAAGTCGGGTTCTCCTCATCCGGTTCATACCGGGCTTGCACCATCCGGAGGGACCTGTCTACCAACAGCTCATAGGCATTAGTAATGTTTGTTGCAGGTTCCCATATCTGATCCGCAGGCGTGTATCCCAGCCAATCTACCAGATAATATAACTTATTGCGGATGACCTTAGAGTCCAAAATAGCTTCTACTTCATATTCAAGTCCTTCAACAAGTTGAACCGGAGGTGGTGGTGCGATAACCCGATTTGGAATAGAACTTGATGTCCATGGTTCTAATAATGAAACATGAAATACTGGATGAAGACGCATATGTGAAGGTAGGTCCAAATGAAATGCAACATCGTTGACTGGATGAGAGATTACAAATGGACCTAGACGTTGGAAATCCAATTTGGCACTTGGTCGAGTAGTTTTCACATTACAACGCAATAACCAGACACGATCACCAACTTTAAACTTAGGGTCTTCAAGTGAAGAATCTAAGCAATGTTTATCCGCCACCTTCTTGTCCTTGGCTTGAGCATGAAGCAAATTGTGAGAAAGGTTGGTTTGAATTTCTTTGAGTTTTTCTAGACGATCTTTGACTGTGGGATTGTTTGAGACTTTTGGACATTCGAGCATCATCCATCGAGGATGATATCCTGTGTTTGCAAAGAACGGAGTGAATCCTGTAGAAGAATGCATTGAATTATTGTAGGAAAATTCTGCTATATGTAAGAAATCCATCCAATCATCTTGTTGATAGTTGATAAAGCAACGGAGATATTGTTCTAATGTTTGATTTGTGCGTTTTGTTTGCCCATCGGTTTGAGGATGGTAGCTTGAAGATAGTTTACGAGAAATTCCAAGGCTCTCAAGTAAGTGTGTCCAAAACTTTGCAATAAATTGTGGTCCACGATCATTAATGATTTCATCTGGAAGGCCATGGTGCTTGAAAACTTCTCGCATAACAAGACTTGTCAATTGTTGACTAGTAAAAGTTTTTCGACATGGAAGAAAATGTGCCATTTTCGTAAAGCGATCCACCACTGTAAGAATTGCATCATAGCCTTGGGAAGATGGGAGATCTGTGATGAAATCGATAGAAATGGATTTCCACGGACCATCTGAAATGGGCAATGGGTGCGAGAAACCATATGGCCGATGTCGAGGCATCTTTGATCAACAACATACATCACAAGTAGAAACATAGTCTATGACAAACTGACGAACCTGAGGCCACCAATAGTTTCGGGTAACTAGCTCTAATGTTTTCAAAACTCTAAAATGTCCAGCTAGCGGTGAATCATGGCAGTGATGCAAGACTTCAAGTCGAAAAGGTCCATCGGGAATATAAGTACGGTTGTTTCGAAAAAGCAACCCATCATGCCAATTGAAGTTCCCATAATCCATGCGAGAAAACTTGGAGCGTGAACAAGAAGCACAATCTTGAACAATGTGGTCTAAAATATCTTGTGTTGTTTCCGGTAATAGAAATTCTTGTATTTTTGTCTTGTAAACATCTTCTCGTTTGTTATTATCTTCTTTTCTTCCAAATCAACCTTGTCTTCGAAGCTTGGGTCGCGACAGTTTGAACCGGAAGGTTCAACACTAAGCAGATCTTCGACTTATATACTGTACATCAGAATGTGCACGATCGCCATTTGGCATATATGTTGTGCGCCACTTGGCGTACAGGGTGCATGCCATTTGGCGGTCATCTAATGTGTCTAGTGCTCTAGAGTTATGAAAATGTATTTATTAATGAAAATGAGTTGGTGCAATGGTTGAAGTGTAATACCATTGTTTGAAGGTCACGAGTTCAAACCTTGATATTCACATTTTGTGACACATGGGACTTAGTTGACCCTCCCTGACACTGTAAACTGATCGGATGTAAGTGGGTGTACAAGGTAAAGTACAATGTTGACGGTTCGGTTAACCGGTACAAGGCCCAGTTAGTGGCGAAGCGATACGCGCAGACCCACGGAATCGACTACAATGAGACCTTCGCTCCAGTAGCAAAGATGACGACGGTTCGTGTGGTGCTGGCGGTTGATGCGGCAAAGGGGTGGCATCTTCACCAGATGGACGTGAAGAATGCATTTCTTAAAGGAGATCTTGAAGAAGAGTTCTTTATGACCCAACCCCCCAGTTTCCAGTCGGAGATCAACAAGTCGGCGGTATGCCGACTGAAGAAGTCACTTTATGGCCTAAAGCAAGCCCCCCGAGCTTGGAATACAAAGATCATGCACCGGTTGCGTAAGATGGGTTTGCGGCCTCCAAGTCTGACTCTTCGTTGTTCATCCGGCAAGGTCAAGACTATCCGGTCTGCATCTTGCTGTATGTTGATGATCTAGTCATCACCGGACCGGGATTCGCTAAAATCGGCCGAGTCAAGTCCCAGCTGTCAGATACATTTGATATGAAGGACTTGGGGGACCTTCACTATTTCCTTGGGATCGAGGTGATCTGAACCCCCGACGGCATATTTCTCTCACAGAGACACTATGTGTTGAATATGTTGTACAAGTTCGGCATGACAGAATGTCGACCTATCTCTACACCCCTGGACCGGAACCAAAAGCTCCGTCCCGACTCCGGACCGGCCTGCGATGAGAAACGGTTCTGACAAATCGTTGGAAGCCTTATATATTTGACAATCACCTGACTCGACATCAGTTATCCGGTCGGCGTGATTAGCCAATACATGCAGAAGCTGACCGTGGAGCTCCTTCTTTGCGGGCATCGAATTTTGCGATATGTGAGCGGCACGAAGGAACGGGGACTGTTATACTGGCATGGTATAACTTGAGAGCTAGTCAGCTACACCGATGCCGATTGGGCCGGGGATGCATCAGATCGCCAATCCACCTCCAGCTATATGTTTTCCCTTGGTAGCGTGGCTATTGTGTGGAACAGCAAAAAGCAGCCAACAATGGCCCTTTCGAGCACTGAGGCTGAATACCAGGGCGCTACCGTTGCCACCTCTGAAGCCATTTGGCTCCGGCAACTACTGCAAGACTTGCGGATCGAGGTGCCGACCCCAATCCTGCTCTACTGCGACAACATAAGCAGCATGCAGCTCGGCAAGAACCCTGTATTCCATGCTCGCACAAAGCAGATAGAAGTGCACTACCACTTCGTGCGTGAGGGTGTTCTGAGTGGTGAAGTCGAACTTTGGTATGTTCATATGGATCGGCAAGTTGCCAACATCTTCACCAAACTGCTCGGATCGGACAAGTTGCAGCACTTCACCGAAATGCTTTGTGTTCAGCATCTCGACGTGCCACATTTGAGGGGGAGAATTAGCAAAGACACCGGAACGGGCAAAGGCAAAGAGACTGTAGATTGCGCTAGTAAGGGAAGAACCGACAAGGGGAGAGACAAGAAAAAGAAAGGAGCCGAGTTGACAAAGGAAGTTGACACATCTGAACAAGTCGGAACTAGCGGCAGTGGCGACAGAGTCAAGAAAGAGAGAGCCGCCAAGACCAGGACATGGTCCGATGTGGTGAAGGGCCTGGAACAGGAAAACGAATCGGGAACAACCGATTCGGACAAGAACTGGAACAAATCGGAGATAGCCGATTCGGTTCAATAGATGGATTCAGAAGAACTGGATCAATTCAAGGCCAAGATGACGAGAAGGCAGCGAAAGTTGACGCCAACACGAAGGAATCGGCGAATCGGCAAGCACCGAAGTCACAACAACGAGGGAGCTGAATTGGGCCTGTTGAACAAACAAGCCGACCGAGGAGGTCAAGGTGCACAGAAACAGAAGGGTCGTGGCAAACGGGACCGGACTGAATAAGGAGCGCGAGCGAGGCGGAGTGACGCTAGAAGGAGCCGGGTGAAGGGACCAGCTGCCATGGAGACTGACACTACGATCCGACCTCAAGTTGAGCTTGAGGGGGAGTGTTGAGCGACAAGCTCAACCGGATCCGGATCGGCTGAATAAGCCTGAGCCGGATTGGCATCCGGAAGGATGAACCAGATCGGTGAGTTGGTGAACTGGGGAGCCGGTTAGCCGATCCATTAGTAACCGGAAGCCTAGTAGCAGCCTAGACTACTAGGAAGTTAATGTCTCATAGTTAGTGTCAGACACTTGTGTGAGCATTGAAGTACACCGTACTTCTGTCAGTCCGTATGGACTTGTATAAAAGTGTTCACTGAACACATAGGATGTACAAACTGAGCATTATTTTTTAATTGAGTTTGTGTGCATTCTCTCTCTATCTCTCCCGTGTACTGCGTATATCCTAAGCTCTCCATTAAACCTATGTTTCTATGTTCGGTTTCCTATTTTCTTCCGCACGCTATTCTTTTACAATAATGTAACGGTAAATAATGACCGTTACAAAAGAGACGACCGTTACACTCTTGTCACATGCACATAATTGTGCATGTGCTCACACATACTCATCCTCACATACTCATTTACTTTACACATACACATCAACCACATCATTACACATACCCTTATACCTCCCTGTATATTCTTACGGGTAACATATTCGTGTGTAGAAACCAAGAACTAGTACACAAACAGAAAACCGTGAAGACATAGAGACACCGACATTTTACGTGTAAAAACCCGAAATGGGAACAAACCACGGGGGTCCACAAACCCCGAGAAAATAGATCACTATAGTCGAGAGGAAGTACAAATACGGAACTAGGAGGCAACGACCTCAAGTTCGCGTTCGTCTAAGAGACGGCTAGAGAGTTAAACTCTCACTCTCTCACTCATGGTTATAGAGGCAACTACCTCGTTCTAACTTTACAATAATGATCAACTACTACTTACTAAAGTTTTCCCTAGTTGGCTATAAACAAAAGCAACTTTTTGGCTATTTACAAGTATAGGCCCCAAGAGGCATTGTAGACTATTAACAATTATAGTCTTCTGAATTACCCTTGTATCCTCGATTTTGGTTTTGGGCCGGCCGAGTTACTCACCAAATCAATTCTTCTCTTCCCATCCGGAGGGACCTATTTCCCAACACCGATCACTTCGATCCCGAGGAAGTAATGAAGGTCATCAATATTCTTCATTTCGAGCTAGGATTTGACGCGACCGATTTCGTCCAGGTCGGCGCCCACGATGACAAGGTCATCCACATAGAGCAATATGCTCACCAGCCCGTTTCGACCTTGCCAGATAAAGAGTGAAGTGTTTGATTTCGATGGAGCAAACCCCATCCAATGTAGTCTCTATGTGATCTTCACGTTCTAGGCACGTGGGGCTTGCTTGAGTCAGTCGGTCCCTCCGGATGGGATCGGGTTATGAATGAAGAGGATCCAGTGAGAATCGCAAGAGATCCGGAAACCGAATCGGATGGACCCGGTGAGAACCGGAAGAGAAGACATATTTGTAAATATGTTTTGAGTAAGCCTATTGAGACTATATTTGTAAATAGCCCTAATTTCATATGAGTATAAATATGACCTAGGGCAATCACAGATATTAGTGTTGTCATATTGTTGTATGTGCATAACTGTTGTATAGAGAGAGAGAGATACAGAGCGATACTCTATTGTAACCGTCGGCTAGCGAAGATACAGAGCTCGAGGTCATTGCCTCTGAGTCTCTGTTTGTACCTTTCTTATATAGTGATAGTTTGGAGTCTGTGGGCTCTCGTGGTTTTTCCCTATTAGGGTTTTCCACGTAAACATCCTGTGTATTCTCTATCGTTGTTTGTGTGTGTACGTGCGTTCATTCCCTACTTCCCATTTCTGCGTTTGATTCTCATCGAAGTGATTCAAGACTCGGTTGTGACCAAGCAATATTCCAACCGAGCAATATTCCGCGCTATTTCTCTTCAATTTGGTAATGGAGCGAACAACACATGAAATGGAAGAATCGTCGGCAGCATGTTCAAGCTCACCGGCTCCAACTACTCAGTGTGGAAGTCGAAGATGAGGGATATGCTGGTGGTTAAAGATCTTTGGTTGCCGGTATAGTTTGGGGACAAGAAACCAAATAAGATCAATGTAGGGACATGGGCGGTGATGCACATGAAGACGACGGCGTACATCCGGTGCTTCATCAACATGAGCTTGTACAACAACTTCAAGAAGAAAGTAAGGCTCATGAACTCTGGGAGAAGATCGGTATCATGTTCTAGAACAAAAATGTCGTTAATCGAGTTTCTATATTTTGGAAGATGGTGCCCTCAACACCCTTGGAAGGAGACTTACCACAGAAAGTATGGACCGGTAAAGATGTATGTTACCAGCATCTGAAGGTGTTTGGCTGTCTCACCTACGTGCATGTAGCAAAGGACAAGAGAGCGAAATTGGATCCGAAGTTCTGGCCATGCATATTCTTTGGATACGGCGATGATGAGTTCGGTTACCGGGTGTCAAATCTGGTAGACAAGAAGGTGTTCCGGAGTCAAAACATAGTCTTCATGGAAGATAGGACCATTACCGACTGGGAGTCGGAGAAGAAGATGATGAAATACAATGAAAAACGGTTTGAAGACACAAGGACCTACCCAGTTGAAAACTGGATGTTGGCCGGTGAAAACTGGATGTTGGCCGGAAACCGGATGACACTCGACGAACTGGCCGAATACGGACAAGAAACCGAACCGACCAAAGAAGAAGAAGAAGAAGACACTGGAACCGGACAAGACCTCGAATCGGATTCCGAAGACCAAAGATGGAGATACCCTCTCAGGGAGAGAAGAGGCCCCCTGAGATTTCTGGTTGCAGAGCACGTATTGCTGACCAACGAGAGGGAGCCAGAAATCTTCGAAGAAGCAAAGAAAGACACCCACAACTGCAAGTGGTTGAGTGCCATGCAGGATGAGATGGATTCCCTGCATGAGAACCACACGTATGAACTGACGAAGTTGCCGAAAGGAAAGAGAGCACTCCAAAACAAGTGGGTGTACAAGCTAAAATCGGGAGATGCCAGAAACCCACCGAGATACAAAGCTCAGATCGTGGTGAAGGGGTTCCAGCAAAAGAAAGGACTAGATTTCGACGAGATCTTTTCCCTAGTAGTTAAGATGACTTCCATTCGGACAGTGCTGAGCATAGAGGCAAGCATGGACCTCGAGGTAGAGCAACTAGACATAAAGTTGACGTTCCTCCATGGTGACCTCGAAGAGGAGATCTACATGCAGCAGCCAGAAGGATTTGTGAAGAAAGGGAAGGAGCATTTGGTGTGTCGGTTGAAGAAGAGCTTATACGGACTGAAGCAAGCTCCCCGACAATGGTATCGGAAGTTCGACTCCTTCATGACTGACCAGGCATACCACAAGAAACAAGATGACCACTATATATTTGTGAAGAATTTCGACGGAGGATGTTACCGACTGGCAGGAAGGCTTAAGGAGATCCAAACCAGAGTGTGAAAAGGAATAGTTTATTCGGGAACTGTTGTAATTAGTAGTCTTAAAATATATAGTAATATATGAGAAGATGTGGACGGACGAACCGGAATCGGTATGCCGATCAGGATCCGGACCGATCCCGAAAAGGTGCTAGTTAGCACCATTTTGTATTTCGCACCGGAGACCTATATAAAGGCCCGGTTACAATGTAATCGAGAGCGGATAATTAATAGAACTTATTGCTTTAATCTTTAAACATTGATTACCGTTCTGTACTCATTGTTATATCTTATGTGTATTAATGATGTGTTGCTAAGTAATCGATTAAGGTCAAATTAAGCGTTGTGCCCTAAGTCATCTTGCCGTAACACCCTTTGGTGAAGTGTCTTAAGTGGACACCCTGTGTTAGGCTGTTGTCCGGACCTAGGATTAAAACAGTTTTTGGCGACCACGATTCCTGCACAATCACAGTGAACATCGGCGGGAATGGATGACTAGGCCAACAGACGACCCGGTTACTGAGAGAGCACGAAGACTTGCTGAATGAAGAAGGCGGCGAGAGGCTTTCCAGCAAGCAACAGAAGAAATCCGAACAGATCGATCATTTTCCAAAGTGATCCGGAAAGTGGCGGAGGAGTCGCTTTGTTTGCAACAAAACGCCTACCCGGACGAAGGAAGCAGCTTAAGCAGTCTCCGGGAAGCGAAATCCCTTCTCCGGGCCTTGGCCGGAAGAGACGCCGAATCCGAAGCATTTTCAGCGCTGGAATCGGATTCGGAAGGGGGTTACGGCGCGCACACGAACTATCGCAGCAGTAACGACACCCTAGGAGGACTGGAGGAAGAGGAGTCGGATACAATACCGACACTGGAACCAGAGTTGGCAGACCGGGAACCCCACGCACTAGACATGCTCTCTCAGTAGTAACGACACCCCAGGAAGACGTGCTCTCTCTCAAGAAGGGGGTTACGGCGCGCACACGAACTATCGCAGCAGTAACGACACCCCAGGAGGACCGGAGGATGAGGAGTCGGATACAGTACCGACACTGGAACCAGAGTTAGCAGACCGGGAACCCCTCGCACTAGACGTGGAGCAACCTCCGGAGATGGAAGAAGACAAAGAAAGACCTCCGACACCGGAAGTCGAGCCGGAAACACCAAGGGAAGACCGGCAAAGACCTCCAATGCCGATGGAACAGCAAGAAAGACCACTGAAAACGCCAGCCCGTGTACCGACACCGGACGACGACATGTCGTTCCAGTACTCCAAGTATCGGGATGACCCGGACGCGGAGGCTCATGTTCACGTGTTTCAAAAAACATGGGAAGCGAACCATGTGTCACAACGGTTAACCGCGGTCGAAGAGGAACGATCTAAGATAGCCGAATTCGGCGTGACATTTGAAGGACCGGCCGCCAGATGGCACCGGACGCAGGATCGCAACACCATCACCACCTTTGCGGACCTGAAAGATAAATTCTTGCACTTCTTTCAGAAGGAGCTGAACCAGAGAGAAATGGTGGGCCTATTTTATACCATCCGGTAGGACCCCGAGGAGAGCATCCCGCAGTTTGTCATCCAGTTTCAACGAATGCACAGTCAGCTTACCCACGAACCTCCGAAGGAAGAAACACGGGCTATATTTTTAGCCGCGCTCCGGGAACCTCTACGAAGGTATGCACAGTCATCGACTTTTGCACAAGCACCGTCGACCGGGTTAGAGAAATGGAGAAAACGAGATCTTGGCTAACAATGGGAGCCCTCCAACGAGCGTTACCAACCGATGAGGATCTCCGGTTCCGGCAAGCAATCCAATGCACGACCTGCTTGAATTCCGGACACTCGGCACTGGAGTGCACCATGCGGACGCATTGCTTACTCTGCCAATCTACGAGCCACACGATGGACCGGTGCGAATATAACTTATTGAATTGGCAAGCACCACCAGTCCAGCAAATTGAGCCACGTAGTAGCCGTGACGAAGAAGACGAACGCTGGCGGCAAGAGGAGCGATATCGACCGGTACAGGATGTCCGGTACGGCGATCGGCAAGACAACTATGATCGGTACGAGAGATATGACAGGTATCGTGATTACAATGGATAGTACGAGCATCACAACCTTGATCACTCCCCCGGGTATCACCAACGACGGGAAGATTACGGGAGATATAACGACCAACCCCGGCAAGGGTACTGCAACAAAAAGAACTTTAATAAAAAACGGCATTTCAAAAATGGGAGCCACCCACGTGAACCAGAAAAAGGTGCCTCAAGCAGCCAACCGGACCAGAGCCCCGCGGTTATCAGAGGTCCTCCACCGGGTACAGGAAACAATCCCGAATCCAACAATACCTGGAAAGCATATTGCTATTATTGCCGGCAAGAAGGACATTATAGTAATCAATGTCCGACAAAGAGCTATGATAAGCGACCGACAGTAGACATGGTAGTCGCCGAAGTTGCAGACCTACAACAGGTCACCACAAGGTCGAAGGGCAAGACGACGGAATGGGAGACACAAGAGGCCATCCGGGAACAGGCAATGGAATGGGTGAAAAAGGAAAATGAGCGAAACGTAGCAGAACTTGCGCAGCAAAAGGAGAACAGCAAAGAGCTCGCTGGCGGCAGTCAGTCTGAAAACGCGACATGGCAGGCATTGCAGGAATGCCAAATCATGTTGCCGTTAGGACGACTCTTGCAGCTAGTACCAAGATTCACAGAAGGACTCAAGCCCGGCATGACGACATGCAACACACTACCGGCTCCGGCATTCTTCTCAAATCCAGAGGAGGGACCGGCGGTGGTGGACACCAACAGTCCGGCAATTACTGCCATTGTGAAAGGGAAAGAACTCCCCGGCACGATAATAGACGGAGGCTCCAGCGTTAATGTAATAAGCCTCCGGACGTGCGATGCTCTTGGAATCCAAGAGTGGGAGCCATGTCCGTTCTGGCTCCGAATGGTGGACACAAGCTCGGTGCGACCGATAGGATTAATACTGAACTTAGAAGTAACCATCGGGGGCCACACATTCTGAATCTCAGCCGTAGTTCTCCAGTTGCAGGCTCAAGGAGCGTACCCATTATTGTTGGGATGCCCTTGGTTAAAGACGGCACACATCAAGCAGAACTGGAGGAGGAATATGATTACGTTCCGACGAGGAAAAGCGAAGGTACGGGTACCAACACAACCAAGGAAGGGTACCGGCAAGGATTTGACACCATTATATGCGGAGTGCGTCAATATGCTGGAAGGATTAGCACACGAAGAAGAAGATCAGTACTTGCAAGAGAACCCGAAGATTGTACCCCTATTCGAAATTGACGTTGCCGAAGCGGTATCACCCTACTTACTGCAAACCGGACGGAACCGGATAAAGAAGCAATCCAGGAGTTACGGCAAGCACAGGAGGCGTTGGAAAGAGAAATGGCCATATCACAGTGCGTAAAAGCGTCTCAATTAGAAGAGGTAAATCTAGGAACGGCGGAGGAGGCAAAACCGGTGCACGCCGCCAAAGAAATGAATGCAGATAACAAAACGGCGATAATCACACTCCTCAACGAGTTTCGCGACGTATTTGCCTGGTCGTATGAGGATATGAGAGGGCTGGATCCTCAGTTGTATCAGCACCAGATACATCTGAGCAAAGACGCCAAGCCGGTAGCACAGCGTCGGTACCGGATGAACCCAAACTACGCTGCCAAAGTCAAGGAGGAAATCGACAAATTGTTGAGGGTTGGCTTCATCCGTCCCATAAAGAAATCTACATGGTTGAGCCCGATCGTAGTCATACTGAAGAGGAACGGCAAAATTAGAGTTTGTGTTGACTACCGGAAGCTCAATGCGGCAACGATAACAGATGCATTTCCACTTCCGTTTACGGATGGAGTTTTGGATGCCGTCGCCGGCCATGAAGTCTACAATTTCTTAGACGGATTCAGCGGGTATAATCAGATCCGGATGCACCCTAATGATAAAGAGAAAACGGCTTTCGTCACCGAATGGGGAGTGTTTGTTGCCGTGGTGATGATGTTCGGACTGAAAACGGCACCCACAACATTCCAACGGATCATCATGGAGATCTTTGGCGAATACATACCGGCTTTTATGCAGGTGTTCCTTGATGACTTCACCATCTATAGCCGAGAAGAAGATGATTTGCAGCACCTCAGACTATGTCTAGAGAAGTGTAGGGCGTACCGGCTAAGCCTGAATCCGGCGAAGTGTGTATTTGGAGTGTCCAGCGGAACGCTACTAGGGCATATTGTGAGAAAGGAAGGCATTGCCGTAGATCCGGCAAAATTCTTATATGAATGCATTTGGTGCCAGTACGGATGCCCCATAGAGCTGATAAGCGACCAAGGAGGGGAATTTCTTGGACAGGTAGTGGAGAGCTTGACGTCATTCTATGCGGTAATTCATAAACGGAGCACCCTGTACTACCCACAAGCCAACGGATTAGCGGATTCAACAAACAAAACGCTATAGAATATCCTGCGCAAGATCGTCAATGAAAATCGGATAGATTGGGACACGAAGCTGCACAGTGCGCTCTGGGCTTACAGGACAACGTACAAAACAAGCATCCAAACAACACCGTTCCGGTTAGCATTCGGATTAGAGGCAGTCATGCCGGTCGAATTCCAGGTACCAAGCTTACGGATTCAGATTCGGGAACGACTCAATGAAAAGGAATCGGAGGCAATTCAGTTAAAGGCTCTGTGTGAACTGGAAGAACACCGACTGGCGAGCATTATGCACCTGGAATTGGAACAACAGCGACAGAAAGCATTTGTAGATCGGCACCGGAAAGGAAACGAAAAGATGTTCGAAGTCGGCAAGCCGATACTAGTGTTTCAGACCCGGATGGGTAAAATGCCAGGCAAACTACGGTTTAGATGAACCGGAGCGTATTGGATCACACACGGGTTTAATGGGTCTTACCAGTTAGGGACACTTGCCGGCGAGGTGTTGGGTAAATGGGTCAACGGATTTAGACTAAAACCATACAAAGGACCTATGCCCAAGAACCCATTTGAACGAAGGGCCGCCACCGAATCAGACGCCGACAGGCCAGCCACGACGGCAACCCGTGAGGAAAACGGCTACCACCAAGCCGGTAAGGGGGAGCACGAGCCGACAACCGGGGAAAGCATAACGACGGCAAACCGTCAAGAGGCCGGCAAAATGTGCGATTCGGGTAAGGGTCCGACAGGACCGGAGAAAAATTAACCGCACAATTAACTTTACAAAAAAATAAAATAAAATAAAATAAAATAAAATAAATAAAAAATCGAATGGAATCAAATAAATCATGAAAAGGAGTGGTGGAAACGGCTATGCAAACGAAGAGTAAAGAGGCACGTCGAAAAGGTACGAGGGGCTATGAATAGGACATTAAACCACCGCCACATGGCACACAATGCTATTATAGTACACGACCTGCACATGCGGAGGCTCGAAAAAGGTGCCAACATGTAGAGAGAAAAACCCCCACGCATCGAGACCTTCTCCTATTGCGAACCAAGGAGAACAGACGCAGACAGACGCGTGAAGATCAATCGCAGAGATCTCGCACACAGAGAACCCCCTCACTCAGAACTTTCTCTCTCACACTCTCCCCACCACCAAACCTCGCCAACACTCTCCGACCTCAACACAGAGATGGACTGCCAAACGTTGTCTGAAGCCGCCAAGAAATGGTTACGGTAGCACAGACTGGAGGGTTTCTTAATGATCATGGAGGCGGCGCCAAACAAGGAGGCCGAAAAGATTATCAAAGAAATCGACATGGAGGTGATCACGGAGGAGGTGATCCGTGCGTTAATAGGCCTTCCGGAGGGAGGCATCTACACGATCGAGAATCCTACCTCCGAGCAACTCATCAAATATTTCGGTGAATACTCTCTCGCCAGCAAGGGCTACAGGACACAGGCTTGATTATCGTGACATACGAAGGGGTCAAGGTGGATTGGCCGGTGCTGATTGCCGACAAGTTGTGCACGGCGATTGATATAGTAAGAGGAAAGGACGGGAATGAAGGCCGGAAAATATGGCATGCGGCGACGCAATGGCTCACCCTATTGGCGCCACCGGTCGAGCCCGTCCAGACCAAGAAGCGGGGAAGAGCAAAGGACGGCACCCCGAAACTTGCTTCGAAACGGCAACAGTTGTTGGCCTCCAAGGCCACTAAGGGGAAGACGGCTGACGCAGAAAAGGCGGCAAAGGAGCGTGCCAGTCGGAAGCGGCCGACAGACACACACGAGGAGACACCGACATGGGCCCTGAAGAGCCCACTCCACCGACCGGTGTAGCAAGAAACGGACACCCTGGTGGCAAGAATGAATGCCGGGA
Source organism: Azolla caroliniana (assembly GCF_043228905.1). Taxonomy (NCBI): domain Eukaryota; kingdom Viridiplantae; phylum Streptophyta; class Polypodiopsida; order Salviniales; family Salviniaceae; genus Azolla; species Azolla caroliniana. The sequence continues at coordinate 12,968,295 of NW_028230437.1, read as the reverse complement.
CTCAGGCGGAGGAAATGGAGGAAGAACCCACGGAGCACCTCCAGTGGCGGCCGGTGAAGAGCATCGCTGGATCAGCCGAGAAGTGTTCGAACCTACAGAAGGATGGAACGCCCGCAACTCACACTGAGCATCCCACGCCAAGGGAGGCACCGGAACCGGTTTGGATGGAACTGGTCACAGAAGTCCCTGCGCAACATGCAGCATCGGCAAGCCCCGTAAATCAAGAGCCGGATATACAAAGGCCAACCTTCCCAGCCGGTCAGGAACAAGCAGACAAGGGGAGGCTAACGAAAACACACTCAGAGCCGGAATGGCAAAGTGGTCACCTCGCAGAACCAGAAGTGCAACTCGACGTAGTAAGGCGGGACCAGCCACCGGCGAGTGAACCCATCAACCAACCCTCCGTGCAAGCGCAACAACAGTGCACCGGCAGCCAATGGCTCCGGTGGATAGGAGAACAAATTGCCGGAGTAGTCGGATGCATAGAGGCGGAGGAAAGAGCGCAACAAAACAGTTGCTCGTCACAACCGATGAACTGGAGACGGCCCGGTCAAGGATCCGGTGCCTCGAACAAGACTTGGATCGGATCACAAGAGACATGGCCAAAATGGCCTTAACCGCAACACAGATCAAGGCACCGGTGACTCCGGTTGATGTACACAGGAATAAGACCCCGGAGACACAAACTGTCCCGGAGAAAGATGTGGCGCAAGCCCAAGAGCTTGCGGAATTACGAGATGAACTTGCCGCACAAGAAGCATTACGGAGCCACGAACACGACTTGAAGAAGGCGGCCGAAGAAGAATTAAAGAAGACTGCTGAGAACATCCGCCGGGCAGAGGAAAACCTTCGTAAAAGACATCATGCTTACGATCGACTAAAGGAGGAAAAGGAGAAATTGTTGCAGGAAAAAGACAAGCTGCGACGGATGGCGGAGACGGAAATCAAGAGGCTGAAGGAGGAACTCAGTCAACAGAAGGACCAGGAGGACCGCGCGCGCCGGCAGATCAACCAGAGGCTGAAGCAGAAGACCGATGATTTTGATCATATGCACTGGGACTACAAGCAGCTAGAGACGGAGTATAAGCAACAGCAGGAACAAATGGCCGAGCTCCAGCAAGAAGTTGATAGGGCCACAACGGCACTTGCTGAAGAACGAGCTGAGAGTTCCAAGCTATTGAAGGAAGCAGCGAATGACCGGATGGAGCTCCACAAACAGAACCATGATGACAAGGAAAGAGCGACAATGGTATTACAGAGGTTGCAAACAACCTATCAAAGTCAATTGTCGCATTATCGGGAGCAAGAGGCGGACACAATCTGAATCATCATGCAATTGAAAGAGGAGCGACAAGCCGCAAAAAATAAATCACGAATGGGAGCCAAACGGATCCAGTGCATCCTCCGGTCATGGCTCACTAAGACCAAAAGTTTGATTGACGATAGCTCTGTGCGTTGGTGGACGAAATGGTCGCAGAATATGGCGGAACTCCAATTGCTCAGGGCAGACGTGGAAAACCGGCGGAAGGAGGGTGACGACTGTTATACGCTGACATCGGAGGACTTCACCGCCATAAGGGATGAGTTGGCTGAAGATTTCACAGCCTTGGCGGATGAACAATTGGTACAGGTCCGGCAGCTCGTAGCTCAACTGGACGACAATCGGCTGGAGGCTCAAATCCAGTACGAGAGCTAAGAGCCGAAGCCGGGACCATTTCATCTGTTGCGGTTTTCGTGGTCATTCGAAAAAGCTCTGCATCCGGAAACTTGTCCGGTACTCTGTCACCCGTTTCGCCAGAATCTAACTGGCTTAGATAATCTGCTACCGCATTCTGTATGCCGGGTCAATGGAATATCTCGAACTCGAACTCCTGCAACAGCAAAGTCCACCAGGCCAACTTACTAGTAAGTGACGCTTTGGATACTAGATAGAGGAGTGCCGAATGATCTACATGGAAGGAAAACTTTCTCCCCAATAAATAGTGCCTGAATTTTGTTACGTTGTAGATCATGCCTAAAGCTTCCCTTTCCATGGTGGAGTAATTTCGTTCGGCTTGGGATAACTTCCGGCTTGCGTAATATACAAGCCGATACCATCTTGGCTCCGTAAGTTGCATTAGCGCACTCCCGATTGCAATGTCGGACGCATCCACGAACACATGAAATTCCTTCGCCCAATCCGGGGGTTGCACTACCGGTGCTTGCGACAATAGAACTTTGAGTGCCCGGTACGCCTTATCTTTGGTGTCGGTCCACTGGAACAGTGTTCGGTGTACCGTAGCATGCAGTGGTGTAGCTAGGTCCGCCAAGTACCGGAGCATTCGGCTATGCCAACGGATTTGTCCTAAGAAATGGCTCAATGCCTTTGCCGTTGTTGGTGCCGATGCCTCCAGGATTGGTTTTACTTTGTCCGGATCTACGGCAATCCCTTCCTTGCTCACAATATGCCCTAGTAGCGTTCCGCTGGACACTCCAAATACACACTTCGCCGGATTCAGGCTTAGCCGGTACGCCCTACACTTCTCCAAACATAGTCTGAGGTGCTGCAAATGATCTTCTTCTCGGCTATACACAGCGAAGTCATCAAGGAACACCTGCATAAAAGCCGGTATGTATTCGCCAAAGATCTCCATGATGATCCGTTGGAATGTTGTGGGTGTCGTTTGCAGTCCGAACATCATCACCATGGCAACAAACACTCCCCATTCGGTGACGAAAGCCTTTTTCTCTTGATCATCAGGGTGCATCCGGATCTGATTATACCCGTTGAATCCGTCTAAGAAACTGTAGATTTCATGGCCGGCGACGGCATCCAAAACTCCATCCGTAAACGGAAGTGGAAATGCATCCGTTACAGTTGCCGCATTGAGCTTCCGGTAGTGAACACAAACTCTAATTTTGTCGTTCCTCTTCGGTACGACTACGATTGGGCTCAGCCATGTAGATTTTTTTACGGGACGGATGAAGCCAACCCTCAGTAATTTGTCGATTTCCTCCTTGACTTTGGCTGCGTAGTTTGGGTTCATCCGGTACCGACGCTGTGCTACCGGCTTGGCGTCTTTGCTCAGATGTATCTAGTGCTGATACAACTGAGGATCCAGCCCTCTCATATCCTCGTAAGACCAAGCAAATACGTCGCGAAACTCGTTGAGGAGTGTAATTATCGCTGTTTTGTTCTCTGCATTCATTTCTTTGGCGATGTGCACCGGTTTTACCTCCTCCACCGTTCCTAGATTTACCTCTGAGACGCTTTTACGTGCTGGGATTCAAGCTGGTCGTGCATTGGATTGCTTGCCGGTACCGGAGATCCTCATATGTTGGTAACGCTCATTGGAGGGCTCCCATTGTTAGCCAAGAGCTCGTTTTCTCCATTTCTCTAACTCGGTCAATGACCTGGTCGACGGTGCTTGTAGGAAAGTCGACGACCGTGCATACCATTCGTAGAGGTTCCCGGAGCGCGGCAAAGAATATAGCCCGTGTTTCTTCCTCCGGAGGTGCGCGGGTAAGCTGACTGTGCATCCGTTGAAACCGGATGACAAACTGCGGAATGCTCTCCCCGGGGTCCTGCCGGATGGTATAAAATAGGCCCACCATTTCTCTCTAGTCCACCTCCTTCTGAAAGAAGTGCAAGAATTTATCTTTCAGGTCCGCAAAGGTGGTGATGGTGCTGTGATCCTGCGTTCGGTGCCATCTGGCGGCCAGTCCTTCCAATGTCACGCCGAATTTGGCTATCTTAGATGGTTCCTCTTTGACCGCGGTTAACCGTTGTGACACATGGTTCGCTTCCCATGTTTGTTGAAACGCGTGAACATGAGCCTCCGCGTCCGGGTCATCCCGATACTTGGAGTACTGGAACGACATGTCGTCGTCCGGTGTCGGTACGCAGGCTGGCGGTGTTGGTGGTCTTCCTTCATGTTCTATCGGCGTCAAGGTCTTTGATGGTCTTCCCTTGGTGTTGCCAGCTCGACTTCCGGTGTCAGAGGTCTTTCTTTGTCTTCTTCCATCTCTGGAGGTTGCTCCACTTCTAGTGCGTGGGGTTCTCGGTCTGCCAACTCTGGTTCCAGTGTCGGTATTGTATCTGACTCCTCTTCCTCCGGTCCTCCTGGGGTGTCATTACTGTTGCGATAGTTCATGTGCGCACTGTAACCCCCTTCCGAATCCGATTCCAGCGCTGAAAATGCTTCGGATTCGCCGTCTCTTCCGGCCAAGGCCTGGAGAAGGGGTTCCACTTCCCGGAGATTGCTTAAGCTACTTCCTTCGTCCGGGTAGGCGTTTTGTTGCAAACAGAGTGACTCCTCCTCCACTTTCCAGATCACTTTGGAAAATGGTCGATCCGATCGGATTTCTTCCGTTGCTTCCTGGAAAGCCTCTCGTCGCCTTCTCCGTTCAGCAAGTCTTCGTGCTCTCTCCATAACCAGGTCGCCTGTTGGCCTACTCATCCATTCCTACCGCTGTTCACTGCGATTGTGCAGGAATCGTGGTCGCCAAAAACTATTTTAATCCTAGGGCCGGACAACAGCCTAACACAGGGTGTCCACTTAAGACACTTCACCAAAGGGTGTTACGGCAGAATGACTTACGGCACAACGCTTAATTAGACCTTAATTGATTACTTAGCAACACATCATTAACACGCACAAGATACACCAATAAGCACAGAACGGTAATCAATGCTGAAAGATTAAAGCAATAAGTTCTATTAATTATCCGCTCTCGATTACATTGTAACCGGGCCTTTATATAGGTCTCCGGTGCGAAATATAAAACGGTGCCAACCGGCACCTTTTCGGGATCGGTCCGGATCCGGATCGGCATACCGATTCCGGTCCGTCCGTCCACATCTTCTCATATATTAATATATATATTAAGACTACTAATTACAACAGTTCCCTAATAAACTATTCCTTTTGCACTCTGATTTGGACCTCCTTAAGCCTTCTTGCCAGCCGGTAACATGGGCTCCCGTGGTTTTTCCCTATTAGGGTTTTCCACGTAAACATCTTGTGTATTCTCTATCGTTGTTTGTGTGTACGTGCGTTCACTCCCTACTTCCCATTTCTCCGTTTGATTCTCATCAAAGTGATTCAAGACTTGGTTGTGGCTGAGCAATATTCCACGCTATTTCTCTTCAGAACCATATATACCTCCTCCTGAAGATCACCTTGTAGGAAGGCATTCTTTACATCCATTTGATGTAGATGCCATCACTTCGCTGCTACCATCTTCGTGACTGGCGTGAACATCTCATCATAATGGATGTCGTGTTGTTGTGTGTAGGCCTTGTCCACTAATCGGGTCTTGTAACTATTGATTAAGCCATCAACCTTGTATTTCCCTTTGTAAACCCATCGAGAACCTATCGGCTTCACCTGTTTCGGTACATTGACTAAATCCCATGTCACATTTTCCATGAGTGCATGCATCTCTTCCTCCATGGCCTCCTACTCGTTCAGATCCCTAGAAATTTCTGCATAGCTCTCTAACTCACGTACAGTTGCCACCTTCGCCATGTACGCATAATGATGCACCATATACCCAGTCCGGATTCGGTCCACTCATCTAAAGAGAGGTCGAACTATCCGACTATTCGGATTCTACGACGCTTCTCTCTATTCTGGACTGCACCAAATCATCAACAACGATCAACTCAAACTCAGGTGGAGAGAAGTACCACGATGCAGATTCATCGAAAACGACATCTTCGCTGACTCGGACCACTTTCAATCGGGGGTTATAACACTTATAACCCTTATGCTCATCCGAGTAGCCGACAAGAATGCACTTTTTGGCTTTTGCGTCTAGTTTCCTTCGTTTTTCCTTCGGTACATGCACATATGCAATGCTACCGAACACCTGAAGGTGTGACAAATTCGGCTTCTGCTCAAAATAGAGTTCGTGCGGCGATACCTTTTTGCCCAGAGGCAGATATCCAATTTTGGATGTAGACAGTTGTCCGAATTACTTCGGCCCAATAAATCTTGGGCATGCTTTTCTCCTCAAGCATCACCCTTGCCACGTTTACCAGTGTCCTGTTCCGATGCTCGGCCATGCCGTTCTGCTCCGCCGTTTATCTGCAAGAGAATTCCCATCGAATTCCATTCGTCTGTAGATAGCTCATGAACTAGTCAGAAAATTACTCTTTTCCGCCATCCGATCTCAGACACTTGATCTTTCTTCCGGTCTCGCGTTCGACAAGTTTCTTCAAATCCTGGAAGCACAAGAAGACTTCACTTTTCTTCTCGATTAGATAGATCTAAGTGAGCTGGGTGAAATCGTCAATGCAGGAGACAAAATAGCAACTCCCATCGATGCTCACATTTTGTGCCGGTCCCCACACATCCGAATGGATGAGATCAAGCCGATTCCGGCTCCGATTCCGGCTCCGATTCTTCTCATTGGGGAACGGAAGCCTATGCCGCTTCCCGAGGTGCAATGCTTAACATAATTGTCCTTTCCAGCCAATGAACTTCAGTAGTCCGGAAACTACGTGTTTTGACTACAGCTCGTGAAGCTTCTGAAAGTTGATGTGCCACAGGTCGATGTCTGACTCGACATTTTGCCCTTTTGCAAACATAGCAATGCCAACATCATTCATCTCGAGGCTAAACATCATCCTGTCTTAGCGCCCTTGCGCGATGACTTTGCCCTCTTCTTCAATGAAATACCCGAGATCTGTGAACCGGACCTACATCCCTTGGTCGACAATCTAGCCGACTGACACAAGATTATTTGTGATTGTCAGGATGTGCATGACGTTCATCAATTTTCCCTTCTGCCTGACATGGTTGAAGGGAACCTCACCCATGTGCTCGATGGTATGTGGGGTGTCATCTCTGGTTTCGAACACCCTTGATTGTTTCAGCTTTTCTAGATAAGCAAACCACTCCGCGTGGCTTGTCATATCGTTTGACGCTCTAAAATCGACGTGCCATACCTCGTTCGGTTTCGAGGAGTTTTTCTTCATCGAGTTAGCCTTGTGTTTCATCATAAAGGCTAGGCCCGATACATTTCCGGAATCAAATCTTTCTAGTTCTTCCACATAGTGCGAGCCTTGTCGGCTTCCCCGTTCGGCCTTGCTTGATCCAGACTTGTCCGTATCGGCATGCTTTTTCCAACACTCGCTCTCTCCGTGGCTCTTCCAGCCATAGTACCAAATTCTGTTGCAGTCCTCTCTTACCGGTTTCCGGCACCACTTTGACTCCCCTTGTTTCCAGAGGATCTGAAACTATTCTCGGCACCGACCTTGTGCCTTCGGTTTGGCTCTTGTTGGGTGCTTCCACCGCATGTCGATCTGCCTCCGTGTACAACATCTTGATGTCGGTGTGCATGCTTGTTGACACACCCATGTGGTTCTCCTCTCTACTAGGAGGATCGATTGTAAGTCCAAAAACGAGGGCATATTCTCGTTTGTACAGATCATTGTCTGGAATGCTCCGAACTTTGACGCCAGGCCCCTGAGACAGACTTCCACCTTCACATCTTCCTCGACAATCACGTTGATATAGTCAAGTGAGTCGAAGATGTCTTTGATCGGGGCCATAGTTGGCCACTGACATGTCCTTCTATCGAACATTGCTTAACTCCTTCCGAGATTTCAGCTTTTGGGCCGTGGTGTTTGCGGCGAAGACATTCTTGAGGTTTCCCCACGCTTCGTTTGGCATCTTGGCATCCCGGTGTCCCAGTGTCCCGGATATGGCACAACAACTAATCGTTGCACTAGATGAAAAGTAGTACATAACTCTGCTTGCCACTTGTTCCCAGGTCGGGAAGTCCTTGTGTGCTGCATCAGGTGTTGTATCGTTAGCTCGGTCAACATAACTCCAGTAACCGTGTCCGAGCAGGTACTGGTGCATCTTGTACGACCAAGATGCGTAGTTGGATCTGTCGAGCTTCTCCATTGGCAGCGAGCTAGCCATTCCTCTGTCCATTCTAATCTTTGTTTTATGTTCTCTACTGGGTGTTAGAAATTGTCTTCAGAAATCACTTGTCGGTTGCAGAGGTTCTCAACCCTCGCGCTCTGATACCATGAAAAAGATATTGTGTGGAAGCTAAGACCGAATTGGCTAGTCACGATAATAGCAGAATATAAACCTAGGTTTAATGGAACCTACGATACAGGGGAGAGACAGAGAAAGCAAAACAAAACTCAAATCCAAATAATAATAAGGCTCTATACATACAATGTGCTTGTTGGGCACTTTTATACAAGTCCATGAAAGGACTGACAGAAGTATTGACATGTACTTCAATGCTCATACGAGCAACTAACACTAACTGTAAGGAATATGCCTACGTACTAAGTTAAGGTTGTAGGCCTCTACCAACCTACCGGTTATAATCTGTTTCATTTCTTCGATCCGGCTCTTGGTTCTGAATACCTATCTAGTTCTTCATTCCGAATACCGATCTTGTTCTAGCTTATTCAGTCGATCCGGATCCAATTGAGGTTCTCTGCTCAATAGACTTGTATGAAAAATCTTTTATAGGACATCTTGTATTTACAGTGTTATTATTTTGAATTCAGTTTACTATTCTGCTCTCTCAGTCTCTCTCGTGTATTCAAGCATTCCATTAAACCTTCGTTCTGTGTTCTACTGTCATCCGAACTATCTGGTTTTGTCTTAGCTTCCGCACATTATCTTTTTCATGGTATCAAAGCGTGACGGTTAAGAATCCTCTACTACCAATGAGTGATGCTCACAGACAAACGATAACACCCGGTAAAGAACAGGAAGGAGAGAATGGACCAAGGAATAACTAGCTCGCTCTCGATAGAGAAGCTCGACAAATCCAACTATACATCCTGTTCATACAAGATGCACCAATACCTACTCGGGCATGGCTACTAGAGTTATGTGAATGGAGCTAACGAAATGCCACCTGATGCGGCACACAAGGACTTCTTGTCTTGGGAGCAAGCGGCAAGCAGGGTAATGTACTACTTCACGTCTAGTGTCGATGATCAGCTACTTAGCCATATTCGTGATGCCAAGATGCCAAAGGAAGCTTGGGGAAACTTGGAAAAGGTCTTTGCCGCAAGCACCACGGCCGGGAAATTGCAACTCCGACAGGAGTTGAGCAATGTCCGACAAAAGGACATCTTGGTGGCTGCCTACACAACCCACATCAAAGACATTTGCGCTTCACTTACCTCCATAAACTAGACCGTCGAGGCAGATGAGATGGTGCACGTCTATCTTGGGGGCCTAGCGTCGAAGTTCATAGCATTCCAGACTGCAATATGTACAAGGGAGAATACACCCTCCTTTTTCGACTTAGAGTCAATGCTCCTTACTGAGGAGAACCACGCGGGTGCGTTGACGAGCACGCACACCAATAGCAAGATGTTGTACACGGAGGAAGAGAGGTCCCATCGTCGTGGTGGATGGGGCAAATCAGTGTGCAATGCAGACGGCCAACATGAGCAAAATCGGAGGTCCAAAGATGGTGCCGACAGCAATTCTGAACCCTCTAGAAGCAGGAGGAGTCAAGGCGGCAAAGCCTAAAAAACTGGCAAGGAAAGGCCGAAACAGAATCTGGTATTGTGGCCTGAAGGGCCACAGAGAAAGTGTTGGGAATTTCATCCCTCCGGATGAGAACCAGAGGAACCGGATCGGACAAGCTGAAGGAAGGAGCCGGATCGGACGATATCCGGGACATATCTGTAAATATGTTTTTAGAGGGCCTATCATGAACATATTTGTAAATAGTCCTAAAGTCATATAAGTATAAATATGAATTAGGGCAACCACTTATGTTGTGGTCATCAGAGATGTTATTATTGCTATTGTAAAAAGATAGAGTGAGAGAGAGAGAGAGAGAGAGAGATACAGAAAGGTTTTCTGTTGTAACCATTGGTTGGCGAAGACATAGAGCTCGAGGTTGTTGCCTCCAAGTCTAGCTTGGTATCCTCTTCTTATAGTGATAGGTGGAGTCTGTGGGCTCCCGTGGTTTTTCCCTATTAGGGTTTTCTGTTACGGGCATGACCATATAATATCCCGTGGTGAGAATTGTCGTAGTATTCTATACACGTGGATAAGTGTGAGGGTTAAACAAAGAGTCTAAAGAAGGGGAGGATTACTTTTAATCCTCGGGATTGAGACAACCCATGAGGCCAAGTGTGAACATGGCTGGGGGCCTTGAGAATTACTATAAATAAGAGGCCTAGCTACCCTCATTTGGGCATGCATTGACTACGTCGAGACTCTGTCCGTGAGTGGAACGACTCTTGTAGCAAGCGCGCTATCGTCCAGGTACGACTCGACGCCAAGGCGGTGGTATGGGACGCCGATCGAGGCTCGAGTCCATCTCGATCCCTTCGCTCGGGGGTGGTCGGGTGGATCGGCACCCTTCTTTCTCTCTTTTCTCTCTATTCTTTCTAGATCTATCATTGATATATCCTTATTTTATGCTTACTTTAGTACCTAATCTCTAATATTTGGTATCAGAGCCTATGTACTAACGTTTCTTTTGGTTTTCTTTTTGTCTTCGCGTGGGATGGCGATTGATCGTTGTGCGGTCGCCTTCATGCAGACAAGGATTAGCGAAAGAACTTCGGTAAATTTTCCTTAATTTTTTATCTAATTTTTCTTCTCCCTTCTATACATGTGTATACTTAATATGTAGTTTTTTTTTTTCATATATTCAATGATGTTGACGTGGTATTTAATTGGTTATCTTAAACGTTTACATATGTCCACGAGGTCAATACCTCGTTTGACATATAAATCATATGTGATGAGTGTCGTATGCGTACGAGGTTACTACCTCAATTGTGTATTACGTTCACGAACATATGTTACGTTCGCGTACGAGGTCAATACCTCGATTCGTTCGAAATGATATGCGTTGGATTTACTATGCGTAAGAGGTCAATACCTCAATTGCGAATTACGCTTAACCTTATTTTCGGATGTTTCGTGTGCGTAGAGGTATATGCCTCGATTACGTATCCCGAATACATCATTGTTGGCTATATAAAAAAAACGATTCATTTAGTATACGCATATGTGGTCACTTATATACGTCTCTGATCGTATATATGTGATATATTGACATATGTGTATATTTTAGATTACGTGATTCATATCAAATGTTTTCCTAATTGGGGAGAGGATTTTGGTGGCCGTCCTCACATTTTTGTGAGAATGGCGTTGTCACCATCCCTTTTATCAACAATTTTTATTGTTGAAATTCCCGTTGGTCACTTTGATCTTTCGTTACGTAACGAACCTCGTATAGCCAAAATGATGTTGAATACGTCGGGCTTGATCCACATCAAGTAGGGTCGCTCTAATGACACACGTATCCAACATCTCCCCTCGTTACATGGATACGATGCCACCATGAGCTCGTTCTTACGAGCGCCATTCGTAATGACGTGACCATGTGATGGGCCACATGAGCCTACGAAGACACAAGGGCTCATTCGGCTTGACCATTAGGTTACACTTTGGCATATGCCATTGTACTTACGAGGCTTGAGGGTAGGTAGCGTACAACCATAGTGGGTAATAAATGAGGGAGAAATAAGGCCACTTGACCTATATGCTTCTTTTAAAAAAAACATATAGGGGCAAATGCCTCGCATATCTCGAATACGCCTCAAACATTAAACATTCAAGACGCGCAATCTACTTGGTTGGCTCAAGTGTTTAATGTATTTGTCCTCGAGGTCTCGAGTTCAAATATGACCAACACCATACAACATCGTTGATACATATGACTATAATACATGTTTAGACTTTAGGTCTAAGTGCACTTCGGGGTCCTCGTAATAGGACTTAAAGAGCCGAAACCACATATGTGGGCACAGAAACATAGTTATTGTTAACATTTTTTTCGTGTATAAACTATTCATGACGCGAACATACATGGTTGAGCCTCGGGGAGCCGCCATGAAAAAAATCGATATAGAGATCAGGGAAAGGCATTCATTTGTCACCCCCATGGTTTTTAAAACACCTCTGTGTTACCATAGTAACCTGATCTTGAACCTCATCTCATACGTCTAGAGGGGTATTGACGTGAGATCATGATATCGATTAATGTTTGCCCATGATATGTTTACACCACGACAAGATGTTATGACTATTTGTCTGACCTTATCTTATTTCTTTGCCAGAAATAATCATTCAATGGCTCAGAATAACGACCCGATGCCCTCCGCTCAAGCGGAAAGACCTCAAGGAAATCCTCCTGGGACAATGTCCATTGAGGCGTATATTTTACAAGTACAACATTTCCTTAGTTCAACCGCGCAGCAGTTGACCGAATTTCGGCAATCTCAAAGTGCTCTCGAGGCACGAGTCATTAGTCTCCAAAATGAGATTAATAGACCTGATGAGCGTCAGGGTGAACCATCATTTGTCGTAAAGCCATTTACGAGAGATAAAAAGGAAAGAACCGAAGAAGCAATCTGCACGTGGCTGGGCCGATGGGAGTCTCATTTTGAGCTCTATCCCACGCCAGATAGTACGAAGATTGCATATGTCGGCCGAGAACTAGGGGGTAAGGCCGCCGCTTGGTGGCGTGGGCTCCGAACTTTGGGGAGATTGCCCGAGACCTGGACAGACTTTGTCACAGTTTTCAAGGGTCAATTTCTACAACCTCCCTCTCGAACCGAGGCAGCACAAGCTTTAATGAACCTCTCTAGCAGGAAGTTTTCCTCGCTAGAAGACTATGTCCACCATGTTAGAACCCAAATCCAAAAATCGGGTCTAGAAGGGGACAATTGGTTAATAGCTTGTTTTGTCAATGGCATCCCCAATTCGGACTATCACTGGATAGTGCACGATAAGGATCCAAAATCCTTCGAAGAGGCCGTTGAGATAGTTCTTCGCTATCAACGCACTTCGAAGAAGGACCATAACAAACCCAACGAAGCGCCCGGGACTAAGCAGTCGCAATTCGTTGGGAAACGCAAGACACCCAACGAATTCATGGATCGCGATTATAAGCGACAACATCCTTTTTGCGTATTCTGCAAAAAGAAGGGTCATACAAAAGAGCAATGTCGTAAGCTCCAACGAAAAGAGCACGACGCCAAACCTAAAGCTACAGACCATAAAGGTCAGCTTCCTAATGTCCTTCAGGTCTATACACATCATTTGAGTAATTGTCAATGTTCTTTCCCTCATTATGTATTGGGTCCCAATGATTTACTACGTGCAAACGGGTATATCAATGGATCTCTCGTACAATTTTTATTTGATTCGGGAAGCTCACACAATTTTGTGAATGATCGTTTGGTACAGATATGGGGAATCCAACCCACCGTAAGTGATCACACCTACATGGTGCACTTGGCTGATGGAAGAGTACAACACATCAACGGGGCGATTCATTCTTTAGGAATTTCTATTGATACCTATATAGAGGAAGTAGACTTCCATGTAATGAATCTTAGTACCACCGATGTAATACTGGGTTATCCCTGGTTTTATAATAAAAGCTCTTCTTTATTTATTGATTGGGTTCGCCATTCCATTTCTTTTGTACTCAACGATTGTACGCATTTTATTCAATGTGTAACAAAACAATCCCTCTCGATTGTTTCCTCGTGTCCATCAATATCCGAGTTGTCTTGTTCTACGTTATTTTATTGTGTACTTGATCCGGACATTCACGTTTACAATATCGATAATGTCTCGGGTCAATTAACATATTTTGAACAAAAACAACTTGATGAAATCGTAAACGATTTTCGTGATGTTTTTCCGAGTGAACTACCCGATGGTTTACCTCCTAAACGTAATATAGACCATCGTATAGATATTGTACCTGGCATTGCACCCATTAGTATACCTCCGTATCGCCTAAGTCGATCTGAAGAGGATGAGGTAGCTAAGCAACTTAAGGACTATTTACGAATGGGTTATATACGTTATAGTAAATCTCCATGGGGTGCACCAGTTCTCTTGGTTAAAAAGAAAGAGGGCACATGGCGTATGTGTATTAATTACCGACGCTTGAATAAAGTGACGATCAAGAATTCGTACCCATTGCCCCGGGCTGACGATCTAATTGACCATCTCCAGGGAGCTCGGTATTTTACGAAACTTGATCTCCGTACTGGCTACCATCAAATACGAATAAGTGAGGACGATGTTCCTAAAACAGCATTTCGTACGCGCTACGGCCATTATGAGTTTTTGGTTATGCCTTTTGGTTTGACCAATGCTCCGGCTACATTTCAACAAGAAATGAATGACATTTTCCGAGAACAACTTGGAAAATTTGTCGTTATCTTCTTAGATGATATTTTAGTTTATACCCGTACATTACAAGAACATGCTAGACATGTCCGCTTTGTTTTACAAATATTGCGTGACAAACAATTTTACGCGAAGATCTCAAAATGTGAGTTCTTCAAGAAATCAATTACTTATCTTGGACATCTCATAACCGAACGAGGAGTTGAAATTGATCCTTCTCGCATCGAGAAAATCAAGCTTTGGCCCACTCTTCGGAATATTCGAGAAGTTCGATCATTCCTTGGTTTTGTCGGATTTTTGCGAAAATCTCTTCGTAATTACTCACAATTGACGACGCCGTTTACTGATCTTCTAAAAGGTCAAACGCGTAAGTCTACAAAACCTATTGTGTGGAATGCTACACTAGACCTCGCCTTTAAGGAACTCAAGGACTTGGTATGCAAGGCTCCTTCACTTCTTTTACCCGATCCTTCAAAACCTTTTGAGGTTGAAACCGACGCAAGCGATTATGCTATAGGTGCTGTCTTGTATCAAGATGGTAAACCAATAGCATTCGAGAGTAAGAAACTTGATTCTGCTCAATGTCGGTATACCGTTCAAGAAAAGGAATTATTTGCGGTTATACATGCGCTCAAAACATGGCGCCATTATCTTTATGGAAATCGCTTTGTGGTAACTACGGACCACGAGTCCTTGAAATATTTTTGTGACCAACAAGACCTGAAAGGTCGTAAGGCACGATGGGCTGATCTCATCCAGGACTTTGATTTTTCCATACGATATCGTAAAGGTTCCATGAATACTGTCGCTGATGCACTAAGTCGCATCCGTGAAGTTAACATGCTTAGCTTCACTGAAATAACATCAGATCTTTATGATCACCTTCGAGGAAAGTATCCTGATGACAATTATTTTGCAAAATACTGGGCAAGAGTCGAGTCTGGAACAGACACCACCACACCCTCGAAGGAATACTTCCACATTGCTAACGGTCTGCTCTACCGTAATGGGAAGGTTTGTGTTCCAGATTTACCTGAGGTCAAAAAGAGAATTCTTTTTGAATGCCATGATGCACCCTCAGCAGGGCACCCTGGAATACATCGTACACTCGTTCTCATCTCCACTCAATTTTATTGGCCTAAGATGCGTCCTGACATACATAGCTATGTGACTAAATGTCACCAATGTCAGGTTAACAAAGCCGAGCGACTTAAAGCCGCAGGACTTTTACATCCCTTGGACATTCCCAATAACAAGTGGGAAAGTATATCCATGGATTTTATTGTTAGCCTTCCTCGCACCCAAAAAGGTCATGATGCCATATGGGTTGTGGTTGACAGACTAACTAAAATGGCCAGATTTATTGCTACTAAAACCACGGTAACAGCTCCTGAATTGGCTTACCAATTCGTTGATGAGTTATTTCGTTTTTACGGGTTACCGATGGATATCGTGAGTGACCGAGATCCGAAGTTTACTAGTGACTTCTGGACGCAAGTCTTTAAGAAGTTAGAAACTGCGTTGAGCATGAGCTCCACGGATCATCCTCAATCCGATGGACAGACAGAACGAGTAAATCAAATTATTGAGGACATGCTTCGAGCATACGTTGGTGCAAAACCAACAAAATGGGAACGTTACCTCCCAATTTTGGAGTTTGCTTATAACAGCTCCAAGCATACGTCGACGGGATATAGTCCTTTTATGTTGATGTATGGATTTCAGCCACGAGCCCCGATTGATGTTAATATACATCATGATGAGTTGCGAAGTACGCAAAACTTTCTTCGGGATATGCAAGATATGTTGCATATTGCACGGGATAATATAAAAACAGCTCAAGATAGAGCGCGTTTTTATGCCGATCATCACAGGCAACCTCGTGTATTCAGCCCTGGACAGAAGGTATTTTTACGTGTACCTCACAATTCTAAGACATTGTCTACGGGTAAGTGCGCTAAGTTAGCCCCACGGTTTTGTGGACCTTTTACAGTCCTCAAACGCATTGGATCATCAGCCTATCGTCTCGCTCTTCCCGATGGTGTTGGAATCCATCCAGTCTTTCATGTAAGTCGTCTAAAAGAACTTCTAGGTTCTGGCGACAATACAGTTACAACTTAAACTCTGGTTACTTCTGAAGATTTATCTTCTAAACCACATGTACGAGAAAGAATTTCGCGATGTTAAAACAAAAAAATTACGTGCTAAGGAAATCCGAGAATTTAAAATAAAATGGATGGATAAATCAATCAAAGATGCCACATGGGAACGCGAAACGACTCTAAGAACTAACTTCCCTAACTTTCCATTGCAAGAGTGCAATGTTTTAAAGAGGGGGAGTATGTTACGGGCATGACCATATAATATCCCGTGGTGAGAATTGTCGTAGTATTCTATACACGTGGATAAGTGTGAGGGTTAAATAAAGAGTCTAAAGAAGGGGAGGATTACTTTTAATCCTCGGGATTGAGACAACCCATGAGGCCAAGTGTGAACATGGCTGGGGGCCTTGAGAATTACTATAAATAAGAGGCCTAGCTACCCTCATTTGGGCATGCATTGACTACGTCGAGACTCTGTCCGTGAGTGGAACGACTCTTATAGCAAGCGCGCTATCGTCCAGGTACGACTCGACGCCAAGGCGGTGGTATGGGACGCCGATCGAGGCTCGAGTCCGTCTCGATCCCTTCGCTCGGGGGTGGTCGGGTGGATCGGCACCCTTCTTTCTCTCTTTTCTCTCTATTCTTTCTAGATCTATCATTGATATATCCTTATTTTATGCTTACTTTAGTACCTAATCTCTAATATTTTCCACGGAAACATCTAGTGTCGTCTCATACTGTGTAAGTGCATTAATCTCATTTATATTTCCTGCTTTCTTCCATTGAGTGTTTAAGACTCGGTTGAGTTCAAGCACTATTCTTCACAAACGGGTATCAGAGCCTAGGTTCTAAACCTTGAAGAAAATGGAAGAGTCATTCGGAAGCATGTTCAAGCTCACCGGCTCCAACTACCCAGTATGGAAGTCAAAGATGAGGGACATGCTTGTGGTCAAAGATCTCTAGTTGCCAGTACAGTTCGAGGACAAGAAACCGGACAAGATAGATGCCACAACGTGGGAGATGATGCACATGAAGACGATGGCGTACATTAGGTGCTTCATCGACATGAGCCTGCACAACAACTTCAATGAAGAAAGCAATGGTTTGTGCACACTATGGGAGAAAATCGGCACCATGCTTAGTGAAGTTTATTTCGCTTCTAGAGGGTTTTACGAAGTATTGCTATCAAAACCAAAGTACAAAACTCAATTACTTGAGGAATCTCCTTTAGCATATAGAGATCAAATGGTTCATGCATTGTTGTGGACTTTGACAAAAGACTATCAAGGGCTAATTCGTCACAAATGTCCCATTTGGGTGGAAGTGCTTGATTTTCCACGAAATTGGAATCACTTATTATCTACAATTGCAACAAGAATGGGGAGAGTAGTATGCCCCCCAAAAACTACAAGTATTGGAAGGTATCACCCTCAATTCGAATGATCCAATTATTGGTGCAAGACCTTTCAAGAGGAAATGGGGCAAATTTGTAGGTTCATCTTACACATGTAACAAGTTTGGTCATATGCAATCAGAATGCCCAACACTGACAATTCAATCACCTGAAACCGCAATGTTGAAACATGCATCATTGAAAGAAAATAGCCAGGTTTCTTCTTCAAAGGCAACAAACCAATCTATGATGCAACCCATTCAGAAACCGAGAGTACAAGATAAAAGGAAAAATAAAGTCCCGTAGACAATTCGTAATGTGCAATCAAACCTGCATGATTTGAAACAAGCCTTTGATGTGGACAAAGAGAACAATGAAGGTTGGCAAATATCTAAGAAGTCCTTTAGAAGTAAGACGCCTGTGGTGGTGAGAAACTACACTCATGCACTTGAAAATCAAGGTTTATCTTTATAGATTAATGCTTCAATTCTCTCTTCAGTCTCAAAAGCTTGGAAAAGGGTGAGTAGAGGCTCATATGTGGACATTTACAAAGATGGATCAAATGCAGATATTAGGCTTCATGTAAATAAGCATGGTGGTGATACTAATATGCAGTCAGATTAGTATTTTGCTTTGTTTTATATCTTCAACCATATTAATCATGCATAAACAAGTCAAATGTGTCTCCTTTAATATATAGGGTCTTTGTAACCCTAGTAAATGGAAATTATTTTGGAACCTTATTACCTCTTCTCAAGCGGATGTAATTTGTGTTCAAGAACATAAACAAGTTGAATTCAGTGGTCAAGTTGGTACATTTTGAGGTTTTGACATCTTCTATGCAAGACAAGGTACAACATCTGGAGTGCTTATGATAATAAAACATGACCTAAATCCTACGGTTGCCTATAATGATCAACGTGGGAGGTGAATGGTTGTGCAATGCATGATAAATGGCAAGACATATGATTTTGGGGGAATATATGTCCCGAATGCCTCAAGGGATAGAGCTTTACTTTGCAAGATATTTGTGTTTATCCATGGCCACAAAACGCATTTATATGTGGAGATTTCAACAACTCTCCAAATGCAGGTGATAACACTAGTGGGCACTCACATATGTTGAGAGAGGAACAAGGTCAATGGTATAATATGCAAAGCTCATTTGATTGGGTTGATTTAGGGCAAATGACACACCCACATGTTCCTGGTTTTACCTTTCATGACACCACCCACTCCACATACTATGTGATGAAGAGATAGAGAAAAATGATAGAGAAGAGAGGAGGAGGAAAAAAGAATGCTTCAATCTACTAATAAGAAAAGAATACAATACTCTTATACTCTAAGCGTAATAAAAATCAAATAACTACTTAAATATAATATTAGACAAAAAAGTCTTTCCGTCTTCACCCTTTCTTCTACTAAGCTTCTTATAACCCTCTTATTTTTTCTCCCTTCTTCTTGTAGATAATCTATCATCTCTCCTATTGCTAAGAATACCCTCATATTTATAGGTTTCTAGTTGCGTTATTCTTGCTTTTTTGTTTTGTTTTCTTTTACATATGCTCGAGTTTATGTGATGCATTTTTCATATTATTATTCTATTTTTATGTTTCTAAATTTATCATAAAGAAAGATCTCTTTGTTAGCTTTCTTACGAATATTTTCTTTTGAAATTTGGATAAGAGATGGGTGAAAGCAAGCTATGGTGTACCAACTTTTGGCCAAAATTTTAGTACTATTTCGATTAAGAGAATAAACACTATAATTTATAATAAATCCAATAAACGTGACTAAAAAGTTTATCATCACCTATTAAAAAAATATAATTCACATTCAATGGGTTCAAAATTTAAAAGAATAATAAACCCACACATCCTTCTAGTGTTATGTCTCTATCCAAGTGTCCCTTGTGTAATAAATTCCAGTTGAGGTTGAAGGTGCATATATCGAGGTAAACTTATATAGAGTCTTTAATTATTGAAGGTGAGTGAGTGAGTGAGTCTCTCTCTCTCTCTCTCTCTCTCTCTCTCTCCTTCTCCTACCTCACGTAAGTGGATGTTGAAGTTACTCTCTTTCTCTCCCTCTCTCTCAAACCTTTGTTTGTCTATCTGTCTCTCTCATATCTCTCTCTCTCTCTCTCTCTCTCTCTCTCTCTCTCTCTCCTTCTCCTACCTCACGTAAGTGGATGTTGAAGTTACTCTCTTTCTCTCACTCTCTCTCAAACCTCTGTTTGTCTATCTCTCTCTCTCTCTCTCTCTCTCTCTCTCAGATCTGTCTTTGCTTCTCTTGCATTCACAGGTGTTCAAGTTGTGGTGATGCTTCAGACCGTCTGCACCTCCAGCCAACCACGTTTTGTGTTATCTTTGACTCCTGCTCGTTGTGTTCATACCATCTCTACTCGATGTCCTTGTTATGAACCCTCTACAACAAACATGCAACAGCCTCTTCAAACGACACAACATCTAGGTCTCCTCCTATTGTAGGTTTTGTTGCATGATCTACAACAAGTTGTTGGCAAATAACTTGTAATTCTACCACATATTCATTGAGAAGCTTCAACTTTTCGGGAAGAGGTATATTCTTGTTGATTTTGTTTGTAAATGTTCTTATTATATCTAGTTTTTCAAATGTGTTCATTTGAGAGTCTTGTATAGAAATATGCTTGAGTCTTGTACACGCTCATTATGGTAACGGGGTGCTATGATTATGTGATGCTATTTATATATTATCTTCCTCAACATGTTCTTGTTGAGCATGTTTGTTGTTGTTGTTGTTCTTCATTTGTCTTGTTTTTCAAAAGCGTTCATTTGAGAGTCTTGTATAGAAATATGCTTGAGTCTTGTACATGTTCACATATGGTAAGGGAGCGTTATGATGATATGATGTTATTTATATGTTATCTTCCTCAACGTGTTCTTGTTGAGTATGTTTGTCCTCTTGTTTTTCAAATGTGTTCATTTGAGAGTCTTGTAACATGTATATGGTTGAGTCTAGTACATGTTCACATATGGAAAGGGGTGCTATGATGATATGGTCTTATGTATATGTTATGTTCCTCAACATGTTCTTGTTGAGTATTTTTGGTGATGTTCTTGCCCTTGTTCTATCTATTGTTCTTGTTCTTCTTGTTCTTGTTCTTGTTTTCTCCAGTGTTCATCCAAGAGCTGAGATATGAATCTTGCACTTGTTGAGGCTTGGAAATGGCATGTCCAAGAAGTGCTATGTTCTTGATCTGGACTACTATGTCATGTTCTTGTTCTTGTTCTTGTTGTTCATGTTGTTGCAATTATTGTTTTTTTTCTCTCAGTGTTCATTTGTGAGTCAAGATTTAGTAATTCTGTGATGACAAGTATATGATTTGTTATTTTTGGACTAGACTATTATGTCACGTTCGTGTTGTTGGTGGTGGTGTTATTGTTTTTGTGTAGTGTTCATTTGAGGGTCGAGATATGCTTGAATCTGCTTTGCTTCTTCTCATTGTTGTTGGAAAGGGGGATGCTTGACTTAGTACTGCTATGTTGAAAAGTTGTTTTCTTGTTGTTATTCTCCTTGTTCTTGTTGATTTAGTATTGTTGTCTACACATATTTATAGTGTGGTAATTTGCTGCATGATTTAGGAATGGTATTCTGCTATGTATATTGATGTATGAAGTACTAGTTTATAGCTATGCAAGGGAGTTAATACTGTGTTGTGAAAGCTTTTTTAGAAGAAGAGTGAGAACTAGAAAATTGACAAAGAAGACACACACGAAGAAGGCACTAGTCAAAGATGAAGTGATGACACCCACAAAGAAAAGAATGTGGACCCCCCCATCAAAGAAAGTAAATAGACACACACCAAAGAAAGGGTGAAGCACGTGTGTTTTTGCATGTGAAGTTCAAGTGACATTGAAGTTGACTAGGAAGACTTTACTCATCACCAGTCATCACATTATAGAGAGTCCTCCAGTACAAACACTGGCTTGAAGTCTGAGGATGCCTATGAGGATATCTCTCCTTTTACCTTCTATGGTTTATATTTTTCTCCTTTACCTATTATGTTGTAGTTTGTGTCTCTGAGTGCAGGTGTGTATTCTGTGGCCTTGGATTCAAGCTCAAGGCTATAGATGTTGTGATTACATTGTGTTTGCACACATATCATACGCTATGTGCTAAGTACCACTTTGAGAAAGTAAATACATGTATGGACTGTAAAGTACTGTTGGAGCTTACTGGTACTTAGCTATGGGTTTCAAAGTTCACTCCTCTGGTATGTGATACTGCTATTCAGTTTTTTAGTATTTCTGATTCCATTTTATAGTTGCTTTAGTATTGGTTTAGGCCACAATTCATACTAGAAAATAGAAAATTCATGGTTTAGTACTGGTTTCGCTCCATATACTATATGTTGCATCGATATTTATGTTGTTTAGTTCTTGTGCATTCATCGTAACTAAATTTACATGTTGGTGTATAGTTGTTGTAGTACTAAACATGCTACTCTTATTGAATCCCTTCTATATTTAGGTGGGCTAGTACTAGCATAGTACACACTTCATGACACCCTTAGGTATACAATTGGTGGAGTACTAAAATCCATCTTATATTTACGTGGGCTGGTACTAATATAGTATGCACTTCATTCAGTAAGTAGTTGTACAATTGGTTTAGTACTACAATCTATTCTATATTTAGGTGGGCTAGTACTAGCATATTACACACTTCAGGAGACCTTTACGTGTACAGTTGGTGTAGTACTAGAATCCATCCTATATTTAGGTGAGCTAGTACTAACATAGTACACACTTCATTCTGGAATTAGTTGTACAATTGGTTTAGTACTAGAATCCATTCTATATTTGTTACCGGCCGGCAAGGAGTCCAAAATACGGAGTGAAGGAATTAATTAAATATAGTTGTAAATGAGCATAGTGTGGACGGACGGACTGGAAACGGTATGCCGTTCCAGATCCGGACGGATCCCGAATAGGTGCGAGAGGCACCGTTTTGTACTACGGGCCGGAAACCTATTTAAAGGCCCGGACCCCATTGTAATCACAGCGGATAATTAATAGAGCTTATGATGTTTATACTTCTGTGTTGATTTCCGTTCTGTAATTACTGTTATATCTTACGCGTGTAATTAACCAAAGCATTCTAATCGTGTAACCTACGTAAGTTGGTGTAATCGTTGAATCTTAATCCTATGCCGTAATCACCCTTTGGTGAAGTGTCTCCGTGACACCTTGTGTTAGGCCTTGTCCGGCTAAGCGAATAACACAGTTTTGGCGACCACGATTCCTGCTTTCTCGCAGCGAACGACGGTAATGGATGACTAGACCAACGCACGACTTGGTTACAGACCGAGCTCGACGCCTCGCCGAACGGCAAAGACGGCGTGAGACTTTCCAGCAAGCAGCGCAGGAAATTCGCTCGGATCGTTCGTTCTCCAACGAGATCCGGAGAGTCGCGGAGGAATCTCTCCGGTTACGACAAACTCGTGACCAGGACGACGGAAGCAGTCTAAGTAGTCTCCGGGAAACCGAACGCCTCCTCGAGGCGCTGGCAGGCGGAGATAACGAGGCAGAAGCCTTTTCAGCCTACGAATCGGATTCCGAAGGGGGATACAGCGTGCACACGAATTACAGGAGCAGCAACGATACTCCCGGCGGCCCGGAGGACGACGGGTCGGATACCGTGCCGACTCCAGAACCGGAACCGCTCGACCAGGGCTATCCGGAACCGCAAACGGAAGCCGTCAACCCACCAACACCGGAAGTGGCAGAAGCAAAGCCACCGACACCAACGAAAGAGCCGGCAAAGGTACCGGAAGAAGAGCCGGTGAAGGAACCGGAAAAAGAACCGGAAAAAGCACCGGCAAAACAACCGGAAGTGGAACCGGAGAGAAAACCGGAAAGATATCAACAAACGCCACTAAACCGCGGCCTAATACTGGACGACGACATGCCGTTCCAATACTCAAAATATCGCGATGATCCGGACGCGGAAGCGCATGTTCATGACTTCGAGCAGACATGGGAAGCAAATCACACGTCCCAGCGAATGACACCGGAGGAAGAAGAACGCTCGAAGATAGCGGAATTCAGAGTCACGTTGGAGGGACCGGCGACACGATGGCGGCGGACGCAGGACCCGGCGACCATCACAACCTTTGCAGAATTAAAAGCAAAATTCTTGCATTTTTCCCACAAGGAGGTCGACCAAACGACAATGGTGGGCCTGTTTTATACGATCCGACAGGAGGCAGGGGAAAGCATTCCCCAATTCGTCATCCGTTTCCAACGAATGCATAGCCAGCTTGCCCGTGCACCCCCGGAGGAGGAACTACGGACGATATTTTTAAACGCACTCCGGGAACTGTTACGCACGGTGTGTACGGTGATCGACTTTCGAGGATGCACCATCGACCAGGTCATTGACCGGGTCAAAGAAATGGAAAAGTCAAGCTCATGGCTTACACTGGGAGCACTGCAACGGGCGTTACCCACAGATGAAGATCTCCGGTTCCGGCAGGCAATTCAATGCACAATCGGCTTGAATGCCGGACACTCGGCAGTGGAGTGCACCATGCGAACCCAGTGTGTGATTTGTCAATCCAAGAGTCATACAACGGACCGGTGCGAGTATAACTTGTTAAACCGACAAGCACCACCCGTCCGACGGATCGAGCCAAGAAGCAGCCGAGACGAAGATGAAGATCGTTGGCAAAAAATGAACCGGTACCGACCGGCACAGGATGTCCGGTACGGAGACAGACAAGAGAATGATGGCCGGTACGGGAATCAGAATGATAACTACGACCGGTATGAGCGATCGGACCGCTATCGGGAGTCCAACAGACGACATGAGCAATACGACAGAGACCATTCCCCTGGTTACCGAAGGCACCAGGAGGACTACGGCCGATTTTACGATCCACCACGACCGGACTACCGAAATAAAAATAGGAATAATAAGAAACGGAATTTCAAGAAAGGTGGTCACACTAGGGACCCGGAACATGGAACCCTAAGGAGCCAACCGGCACAGAACGCACCACTCACTACGGGACCGACTCCGGCTACCAGCAATGCTGAATCCAGCAATACCCGTAAAGAGTACTGCTACTACTGCAGGCAGGAAGGCCACTACAGTAACCAGTGCCCGGTAAAGAGCTACGAGAAACGACCAGCAGTTAATATGGTGGTTCCGGAAGTGGCGGATATACAGCAAGTAACCACACGGTCGAAAGGCATGGCCAAAGAATGGGAAACACAAGACGCCATACGAAAACAGGCGACGGAATGGGTGAAGGAAGCCAATGAAAGGAACGTCGCGGACGCGGAACGGCAAAAGGCGAATACCATCGGGAGTGCCGGCGGTAGCCACCCAGAAAACGAGACATGGCAAGCACTGCAAGAATGTCAGATCACGTTGCCGTTAGGACGACTCTTGCAGCTCGTGCCGCGATTTACGGAAGGACTAAAAACGGGCATGACAGACGGTATAGCCCCACCGGCACCAGTCCTTTTCTCGAATCCGGAGGAGGGACCGATGGTGGTGGACACTAGTAGTCCGGTGATTACAGCTATTGTCAAAGGGCACGAACTTCCCGGCACAGTAATCGATGGAGGTTCCGGGGTGAACGTAATAAGCCTCCACACGTGTAATGCCTTGGGTATACATGAATGGGAGCCATGTCCGTTCTGGCTACGGATGGCGGATACGAGCTCTGTACGGCCGACGGGCTTAATACGGAAATTGGAAGTCACCATAGGAGGTCACACATTTCACATCTCGGCTGTAGTGCTGCAGCTACATACGCAAGGCGCGTACCCACTGTTGCTGGGCAGACCATGGTTGAAAATAGCACACATCAAGCAAAATTGGCGGAAAAATATGATTACCTTCCGGCGCGGAAAAGCCAAGGTCCGGGTTCCGACACAACCACGGACGAGCAACGGTAAGGAATGCACACCGCTATATGCGGAATGCGTACGAACATGCTGGAAGGGTTGGCAGACGACGAAGAAGCCCAGTACTTGGAGGAACACCCGAAGATCGTACCACTCTTCGAGATAGACGTGGCTGAAGCCGTAGCGCAATAATTGCCGCAACGGGACGAAACCGAAGCCGAACCGGACAAAGATGCGATTCGGGAATTACGGCAAGCACAGGAAGCGTTGGAACGGGAAATGGCCGTTTCCCAACGGGTAAAAGCATCCCAGCTCGACGAAGTGAACCTAGGAAGCAAGGACGAATCAAAGCCGGTACACATCGCCAAAGAAATGAAGCCGGAAGATAAAGCGGCGATGATCAAACTTCTCACGGAGTTTCGCGACATATTCGCCTGGTCATACGAAGACATGCGAGGGCTGGACCCTCAACTATATCAGCATCAGATCCACTTAGGCAAGGACGCGAAACCAGTGGCGCAAAGACGTTACCGAATGAACCCCAACTACGTCGCCAAAGTGAAGGAGGAAATCGACAAACTCCTAAGAGTGGGCTTCATCCGGCCGGTAAAGAAAGCGACGTGGTTGAGCCCCATCGTCGTCGTACCCAAGAAGAACGGTAAAATCCGCGTGTGTGTAGATTACAGGAAACTAAATGCCGCCACAATTACGGATGCATTCCCTCTTCCGTTCACGGATGGAGTACTGGATGCCGTCGGCGGCCATGAAGTTTATAGCTTTTTAGATGGCTTCAGCGGATACAATCAAATCCGGATGCACCCCGACGACCAGGAGAAGACAGCGTTCGTCACCGAATGGGGGGTGTTTGTGGCCGAAGTAATGATGTTTGGCCTAAAAACGGCACCAGCAACTTTCCAGCGAATCATCATGGAGATCTTCGGCGAATACATTCCTGCCTTCATGCAGGTTTTCCTGGATGATTTTGCAGTCTATAGCCGGGGAAAAGACCATTTGCAGCACCTACGGTTATGCCTTGAAAAGTGTAGGTTATACCGGCTAAGCTTAAACCCAGCAAAATGCATCTTTGGAGTTTCAAGTGGAATATTGATGGGACACATTGTAAGTAAGGAGGGCATTGCGGTCGACCCCGACAAAGTAAACGCGATACTAGGGGCACCGGCACCGAAAACGGCCAAAGCACTAAGCCGATTCTTAGGACAGATCCGGTGGCACAGCCGGATGCTCCGTCACTTGGCTGACTTGGCTACACCATTACACACCGCGGTACACCGGACACCGTTCCAATGGACGGATACGGAGGACAAGGCATACAACGCCCTGAAGGTACTTTTGTCGCAAGCACCCGTCGTCCAGCCTCCGGATTGGAGCAAGGAATTTCATGTGTTCGTTGACGCTTCCGACATCGCTATCGGCAGCGCCTTAATGCAACTTACGGAGCCCAAATGGTACCGGCCGGTATATTACGCCAGCCGGAAGCTGTCCCAAGCGGAGAAGAACTATTCAACGACGGAACGGGAGGCCCTGGGCATGATCTACAGTGTAACAAAGTTTCGTCATTACCTATTGGGGAGGAAGTTTTCATTTCATGTGGATCACTCGGCGCTCCTGTACTTAGTGTCCAAGGCGTCCCTGACCGGTAAGTTGGCCCGTTGGACCTTGCTGTTGCAAGAGTTCGAATTCGAGATCTTCCACCGGCCCGGTATCCAGCATGCCGTAGCAGACTATCTGAGCCGGTTAGAGTCCGGAGAATCAGGCGACGGAGTAGCGGATGAATTCCCGGACGCAGAGTTATTCCGTATCACCCCGGAAACGGCAGCGGACGACACGGTGGCATCAGAAGATAGGTGGCTGACAAACATGCACCAGTTCCTAAGCACGGGCCTGCCACCGGAGGAAATGAACCGGGACGAGAGGAAACGACTGGCGGTGCAGAGCCGCAATTTCTGTCTGTTACGGGACACTCTCTACCACAAGGGAGCAGATGGAATATGGAGACGGGCAGTCCGTAGTGACGAGAAAGAAGTAATCTTACGGGAAGCACACTGTGGGGTTGCCGGAGGACATTACGCCGGGGAAGCGACGGCAAGAAAAGTATGGCAGAGCGGCTTGTGGTGGCCCACGACGTTAAAAGACGCCGTGAAGTACGCTAAGGAATGTGACCTATGCCAATGAATGGGCCAGCCTACGGAGCAAGCACGAATGCCACACCAACCGGTACTTCCACTAGAGCCATTCCAGAAGTGGGGGTTGGATTTTGTCGGACCGTTCAAGCCACCGGCAATGAGAACGGGTAATCGTTATGTTATCGTGGCAACGGATTATTGCACTAAATGGGTGGAGGCTAAGGCCTTGAGAGACAATACCGCGTCATCCACAACAAAATTCCTGTACGAAAACATTTGGTGCCGATATGGATGTCCGATTGAATTAATCAGCGACCAAGGAGGGCACTTCCTCGACCAGGTAGTGGAAAGCTTAACAACGTTCTATGCCGTGGTTCATAAACGGAGCACACCGTACTACCCACAAGCGAACGGGTTAGCACAGTCCACCAACAAAACGCTGCAGAACATTCTCCGCAAAATCGTCAATGAAAACCGGACGGACTGGGATACAAAGCTCCATAGCGCGCTATGGGCGTACCGAACGGCATACAAGACAAGTATCCGGACAACGCCATTCCGGTTAGCATTCGGCTTAGAAGCGGTCATGCCGGTGGAATTTCAGGTACCAAGCTTACGGATCCAACTACGGGAACGGCTGAATGAAAAGAAGTCGGAGGAAATGCGGCTAGCAGCACTATGCGAACTGGAGGAGCAACGGCTGGCCAGCATCCTACACATGGAACTGGAGCAACGACGACGGAAAGCGTTCGTTGACCGTCACCGGAAAGGTAACGAAAAGATGTTCGAAATCGGAAAACCGGTTCTAGTATTCCAAACAAGGATGGGCAAGATGCCGGGTAAACTCCGGTTTAGATGGACAGGCCCGTATTGGCTGACACGGGAATACAACGGGTCCTATCAGATAGGGACACTTGTCGGTGAAGTACTAGGCAAGTGGGTGAACGGATTTAGACTAAAGCCCTATAAAGGACCGATGCCAAAGAACCCGTTTATGCAGCTCACCGGCACTATACCGGGAACGGTACGGATGGAAGAAAAAGACGACGGGGAACCCGTAGCAGAGGCGAAGGAAGACACGGCAACCAGAGAGACCTACGGATGTGTAAGATCACATACCGTCAAAAAAAAAAAAAAAAAAAAAAAAAGAAAAAAGAAAAAAAAAAATCATTAAAAATCGAGGTATGAACGGGTGTGAAAGCAAGGAGCGAAAAGGTACGTAGTGGGCATTTAAGAGCCGCCACGTTACTTAATACTAAATCGGTACACGACGTGCGCATGCTCGAAAAAGGCGCCAAGACGCACAGAGAAAAAGAAGAGCGCATGGAGACCTTCTTTTTTCGCGAGCCAAGAAGCACAGAAGCACCAAGGCAGTGGAAGCTTAGCAGACGCGAACCTGCACTCAGAGAACCCCCGCGTTCAGAACACTCTCTCTCTCGCTCTCACTCTCATCACCACTCTACCTCGCCATCTTTCCTCGACCTCGAAGCAGACATGGAACCACAAACGCTGTCGGAAGCGGCCAGGAAATGGTTCAGGCAACACGGACTGGAGGGGTTCTTGGCCATCATGGAGGCACCACCGCACAGAGAAGCCGACCGGGTCATCAAGGAGCTCGACACAGAAGTCATCACCGAGGAAGCGATCCGTGCGCTAACAGGCCTTCCGGAGGGAGGTATTTTTCAAATCGATAACCCAACCTCGGAGCAACTCATCCGATATTTCGGTGAGTACTCTGTTGCCGGCAAAGGCTATCGAATGCACGGCAGCGAAGATCCGCTATTCAGGGAGATAGCTCGAGTGCTCCACGAGTACGGCCACGTGTACCCCCGACCCCCTGTCATGCCAAAAAATCGGGCAGGGATGATCATAGCCACCTATGAAGGGACCAAGGTGGATTGGCCGGTGTTGATTGCAGACGGTTTGTGCGTGGCAATCGACATGGTACGAGGAAAGGACGGCAAGGAGGGCCGGAAGCTGTGGCACGCCGTAGCTCAGTGGATAATATTGCTCGTGCCGCCGGTCGAGACCGTTCAGCCAAAGAAGCGGCCAAGAGTATCGGAAGGAAGCACCTCAAAGCCGGCGACCAAACGACAGCAGCTGCTGGCGTCGAAGGCGACGAAAGGGAAGAAACGGCTCCCAGAACCGGAGGAGGTGTCACCGGTGGGACCCGTTAAGATAACCATACGGCGACCGGGTCAGAAGGAACCAGAACCCTTGACGGCACAGAAACATGCCGTTACCCAAGAAGAGGAAACGGAGGAGCCAGAAGAGCACCTCCAACGACGGTCAAGAAGTGGGACCGCCGGGGCAGCGGGGGAGCGCTCGGAACCGCAAAAGAAAGAAACGCCCCGAACTCAACCTGAGCAAAACACAAGGGAGGAACCGGAACCGGTGCGGGTAGAACCGGCCTTGTCGACTTCTATACCAGAAGTCATTCCAACGGCTCCGGAGACGGCGGGAACCGGAACTCAACAGCCGGCGAGCCCAGCCAGCACACACGGCAGCCAAGGAGTAGGACCAGTACAGCAGCAAGGCACCAGTAGCATGTGGCTACGGTGGGTAGGTGAGCAGATCGCCGAAGCGGTCGAGTACATAGAGGCGGAGGAGAGAGCGCACAACGAACGGTTGCTCGTCACAACCGTAGATCTAGAGACGGCCCGGTCCAGAATCCGGAGCCTTGAACAAGACTTGGACAGGGTCACAAGGGAAATGGCTCAATTCGCTTTGACAACACAAGTCTAAGCACCGGTGACTCCGGGCAATGTACAGAATAAGGCGTCAGATCAACCTGTACATAGCAATCAGACCCCGGCAACGGAAACCGTTCCGGAGAGAAATGCGGCACAAGCCCAAGAGCTTGCGGATTTAAAGGATGAGCTAGCTGCCCAAGAAGCGCTGAGGAGCCGCGAAAGAGAATTGAAGACGGCAGCGGAGGCAGAACTCAAAAAGACTGCTGAGAATCTACGCCGGGCCGAGGAGAGCTTACGGAAAGGCCACCAAGCGTACGACCGGCTCAAGGAAGAAAAGGAGAAAATGCTGCAAGAGAAGGACAGGCTCCGGAGGAACGCCGAAATAGAAGTAGAGCGCCTGAAAGAGGAACTCCGGCAGGTAAAGGACCGGGAGGACCGGAACCATCGCCAGATCAACGGCAAGCTCAAACAAAAAACGGAGGAATTCGAGCAATTGCACCGGGAGTATAAACGGTTGCAAACGGAGCACAAGGAACGGACGGATGAGCTCCGGCAAGCAGTTGATCGGACCGCAACCGCATTCGCCAAGGAACAAGCGGAAACCAGAAGACGGTTGGAAGAGGCGGAGAAGGTTCGGACAGAGCTCCTCAGGCAACAGCAGGCGGAAAAAGAAAGAGCGGCGGAGGTACTGCAGAGGCTGCAAACTACATATCAAGGGCAGCTGACGCGCTACAGAGAGCAGGCGGAGGATACGGCGAATCTCATCAAGCAGTTGAAGGAGGAGCGACAAGTGGTGGAAAGTAGAGCGCAAATGGGAGCAAGTCGCATCCAGGATATCATGCGGGCCTGGTTGAACCAGACCAAGAGCTTGATTGACAACGGCTCCGTCAAATGGTGGACCAAGTGGGCCACGAACGCGGCGGAACTCCAACTGCTCCGGGCCGACGTAGAGAACCGGCGGAAGGAGGGAGATGATTGCTATATGCTGACTTCCGAAGACTTCACCGGCATAAGGGATGAGCTTGCCGAAGACTTTCAAGCCTTGGCAGACGACCAACTAGGGCAAGTCCGGCAACTTGTAGCTCAGCTGGACGACGACAGGCTGGAGGCGCAGATCCAGTTTGAAAGCTACGAGAGGTCCCGGATCCGGGGAGAGAAAGAACGAGAACCGGTTACGGTCAACCTCAGTGATGAGGAACCGTTACTGGAAGGAGACCGGACCGGAAGCAGTCAAACGGAGCAGCCGGAGTCAGAGAAACAAACGGAGCAGCCGCCTATAGAGCAGCCGGAACAGCCTCAGTCCCAACCGCAACCACAGCAGCAGCAGCAAGCACAGCCGCAACAACCACAACCGGAGGAACAAGTGGAAATTCTTGAACAAAGTATTTTGGACAATTTGGGTGAACAATGAAGGGGCCGAGAAGGGTTCGACGTACAAGGTACTGTCCCACGGGCGTGCCATGTGTTACCGGCCGGCAAGGAGTCCAAAATACGGAGTGAAGGAATTAATTAAATATAGGGAAAAGTACCAGGATACCCCTGGAAGTTCGTGTATTTACCAAAATGCCCTTGGAAGTTCCAAATTTACCAAACTACCCCTATGTCCAAAAAATTACACTTTATAAAGTAATTATACACTCAAATCTTTGGTAAATAGGGCTAGTTCGGGTCCATTTCTTCCATCTTTGGTAAATAGGGCTTGTAGATTCTAGTGTATAATTACTCTATAAAGTGTAATTTTTTGGACATAGGGGTAGTTTGGTAAATTTGGAACTTCCAGGGGCATTCTGGTAAATAGACGAACTTCCAGGGGTATCCTGGTACTTTTCCCTTAAATATAGTTGTAAATGAGCATAGTGTGGACGGACGGACTGGAAACGGTATGCCGTTCCAGATCCGGACGGATCCCGAATAGGTGCGAGAGGCACCGTTTTGTACTACGGGCCGGAAACCTATTTAAAGGCCCGGACCCCATTGTAATCACAGCGGATAATTAATAGAGCTTATGATGTTTATACTTCTGTGTTGATTTCCGTTCTGTAATTACTGTTATATCTTACGCGTGTAATTAACCAAAGCATTCTAATCGTGTAACCTACGTAAGTTGGTGTAATCGTTGAATCTTAATCCTATGCCGTAATCACCCTTTGGTGAAGTGTCTCCGTGACACCTTGTGTTAGGCCTTGTCCGGCTAAGCGAATAACAATATTTAGATGGGCTAGGACAAGCATAGTACAAATTTAGGAGACCTTTAGGTGTATAGTTGATGTAGTACACTAGTATCCATCCTATATTTAGGTGATCTAGTACTAACATAGTACACATTTAATTCAGCAATTAGGTGTACTGTTGGTTTAGTACTAGTATCCATTCTATATTTAAATGGGCTAGTACTAGCATAGTACACACTTCAGGAGACCTTTATGTGTAGAGTTGGTGTAGTACTAGAATCCATCCTATATATATAGTGAGCTAGTACTTAGTACTAACATAGTACACACTTCATTCTGCAATTAGTTGTACAATTGGTTTAGTACTAGAATCCATTCTATATTTAGGTGGGCTAGGACAAGCGTAGTACAAATTTAGGAGACCTTTAGGTGTACAGTTGGTGTAGTACTAGAATCCATCCTATATTTAGGTGAGCTAGTACTAACATAGTACACACTTCATTCTGCAATTAGTTGTACAATTGATTTAGTACTAGAATCCATTATATATTTAGGTGGGTTAGGACAAGCATAGTACAAATTTAGGAGACCTTTTGGTGTATTGTTGGTGTAGTACTAGAATCCATCCTATATTTAGGTGAGCTAGTACTAACATAGTACACACTTCATTCTACAATTTGTTGTATTGTAGGTTTAGTACTAGAATCTATTCTATATTTAGTTGGGGTAGTATTAGCATAGTCTACAGAAGTAGAGGATCACGTTGATGTAACAGTAGGCAAGAGTGTGAACCTTAACCTTGTATGTTAATTGAGATTGGTATTGACACCGGTATTGTTGGGTGCATTCACATTTAGTTGGACAAGAACGAGGAGATTAACAAATACAAGAAGATGATTCATGCACTATATGGGGTAGAGATGAAGACTCTGAGATCGTGACTATGCCTTGCACAAAAGATGACTCTGACAACACTGCAACCACACATGAGGATTGTGAAGAAAACACCACATTCAATTTAGAAGAGGAGAACGACTATAAAAAGAATGAGGTTTCTAGCATTTTCCACGAGGAGGAGCACATGGGTACTAAGAAAGATGTGGACAACACCATCCAAGATGTGTCTGCAAAAAACACAACTACCAGCCACGAAGAGACATGTGCACTAAGAAAGATGTGGACAACACCATCCCGAATGAATCTACGAAAAACACCGCTACCACCCATGAAGAAAAGCACTTGGGTGCTACGAAAGATATGGATGACACCATCCCGGATGAGTGAGTGAAAAAACAACTACCACCCACAAAGAGGAGCACATGGGTACTGCGAAAGATGTGGACAACATCAACTAGGATGAGTCTCAGAAAATTACTACCACCGCCCACGAAGAGGAGCCACACCAAATGAAGGACGAGGAATCCAGCGGCACCTAGGAGGTACATGATGTTGGTATAAACAATAAAGTAGGAAACTCAAGGGAGGTGCCACCAATCCGAGGAGGGGAACCATCTGATGTTGTCCTATTGGCCTCTAATGATGAAGTGTCACTCAGTAGTATGTAGAAGGATGTAAAATCAATGAAGGAGATGATTAGTTCTCGATGCATTATAAGTACCAGAAAATACTAGTGCCAAAGATTTTATGGGTCATGGTTTGTACTTGTTATTGTCATATTGAAATGATATATCTTTTTTATACTTATTATGTACTGAATTGATATGTCAGACATTGTTTTTGTTCTCTCTCTAAGTATGAATATGATGTTTTATGAGAAGATGAATGTTGAGTCCATTACACTCCAAAGATGTTTATGACATCATATACCTCTTGAGGGACCTTGTAAACAGATTACTTCCCTTAACCTTGTGCTTTTTTTGAGTCATAGTAAACTTGATTGTGATAATGGCCTCAACATAGATTATGGCGGTGGGTGTATCTTTTACTGAAGCATACATGTGGGAGGACCGTCGCAACATTGCATAATAGTTGTTATAGTGAACAAAAGAGGATATATACATGACAAGAAACAATTAACACTATAAGAGCACCAAACACTTTATAAAAACCAAAGAGGATATATACATTACTAGAAACAGTTAGCACTATAAGAGCACCAAATACGTTATGAAGATCAAAGAGGATATATATTGTATTAGAAACAGTTAACACTATAATAGCACCAAACACTTTATAAAAACCAAAGAGGATATTACATTGCTAGAAACATTTACAACTATAAGAGCACCAAACACTAAACGAACACCGAATAGGATATATACAT
This sequence comes from Azolla caroliniana, assembly GCF_043228905.1. NCBI lineage: Eukaryota > Viridiplantae > Streptophyta > Polypodiopsida > Salviniales > Salviniaceae > Azolla > Azolla caroliniana. The sequence goes on along the minus strand of NW_028230437.1, from coordinate 12,933,391 downwards.
TACTAGAAATAGTTAACACTACAAGAGCACCAAACACTTTATGAAAACAAAAGAGGATAATACATTACTAGAAACAGTTAACACTACAAGAGCACCAAACACTTAATGAAAACCAAAGAGGATATTCCATTACTAGAAACATTTAACACTATAAGAGCACCAAACACTTAACAAACACCAAAGAGGATATTACATTACTAGAAACATTTAACACTATAAGAGCACCAAACACTTAACAAACACCAAAGAAAAATATGCATTACTAGAAACAATTAACACTGCAAGAGAAACAAACACTTTATGAAAACCAAAGAAGATAATACCTCACTAGAAACATTTAACATTATATTAGCACCAAACACTTTATGAAAACCAAAGAGGATAATATATTACTAGAAAAATATAACACTATATAAGCACCAACCACTTTAGGAAAACCAAAGAGGATATATATCGATGAATTTGTCATCCCTAATTAGGATAACTTGTGAGGTTACATATGAAGATTTGACATTGAAGATCATTGGTCATTCTACAAGGTTTCTACAATGTATTAACAGTTAAAATTCTAAGCATTAAAGAGGGAGAACTCCCCCAATATGAGTTCATGTACTTTGCTTGAGTCATAGTGAACTTGATTGTGATAATGGCATCATCATAGATTATGGTAGTGGGTGCATCTTGCAATAATGCATATGTGTTCTTGTATTGTGGCAACTTTGCATAATAGTTTCCACAGATGACAGACTCGCCAACGTTGGACATGTTGCCCCAACCATCCCTCGCCACTTCTTTCAATATTGTGTTCCCTTGCTTGCACACCACAATGTAGTAGTCTTCATTCAAAATCTTCATTTTGAGGAGATTTCAACACTACAAATGATCTCCAATAAAAGTGTACATTGGTTGTAGTATACAATATTGTCTGATTGTTCATTTTCTTGAATATCATCTTCTTGTTGAATCTCAAGCTTCTACAACTTCCATGACTCCACAACTGATAGATTGGTGCATTCATCCCAAGATTCACCTATAATACACATGGAACAAAAGCATGATAAACTGCGAAATAGTAGTTTTGTTGTGTTCTTGCGACAAAACCCTAAAGAACAATTGATCTTACATGTCCTTTTCACGGTTTTACAACCATATGATTTACTTCTATCTAACTCATTAGCACGAATCTCAATAAACAATCTATTCTTACCATCATTTCACATCTTCCATGTTAGGCACTCCACAACATCATGTGCATTTTGTAACTTAGCACATTTATTATCCACCTTCTTGCTTATAAGAGCATGCTTGATCACAACCTCCGCCCCATCATGCTCTCCCTTTCCATGTCCAGACCTGAAGTATTTCCATTGCATCCTAATGTTGGTCAATGAGAAGTACCTAGGCGTTTTGCATCACAGGTAGCCAACAAACATTAGTAACAATACTAAGTTAGTACATCACAAGTAGCCAAACAATATTTAACATGGCTTAAAACTTAATTAATATTGATTCATGTGGGAGGACATTACTAAGTTGTAAATTAAGAATACTTAACATGTCTTAAAACAAAATTAGTACTAATCGATGTGGGAGGATAGTACTAAGCTGTAAATTAAGAATACTTTACATGGCTTAAACCATAATTAGTACTTGTGCAAGTGGGAGGAAATTAGTAAGTTGTAAATTAAGAATACTTAACATGGCTTAAAACAGAATTAGTACTGATAGACATGGGAGGATAGTACTATGTTGTAAATTAAGAATATTTTACATGGCTTAAAACATAATTAGTACTTATGCACATGGGAGGACAGTACTAAGTTGTAAATTAAGAATACTTTACATGGTTTAAAACATAATTAGTATTGATTCATGTGAGAGGATACTAGTAAGTTGTAAATTAAGAATACTTAACATGGCTTAAAATAGAATTAGTATTGACAGACGTGGGAGGATAGTACTATGTTGTAAATTAAGAATATTTTACATGGCTTAAAACATAATCAGTACTTGTGCACATGGGAGGATAGTACTAACTTGTAAATTAAGGATAGTACTATGTTGTAAGTTAGTACTGATGCACATGGAAGGACAATACTCAGTTATTACATGTAGATACTAAACATATGTGAATAGACAATTAGTATTGATTCGGAGGATAATAGTACGTTTTTATTTATATCTATACTAAACACGTGGATAGACAATTAGTACTGATTCACATGGGAGGAAAGTACTAAGTTGTTATTTAAAAATACTAAACATAAGTGAGTAGAAAATTAGTACTGACACACATGGGAGGATAGTACTAAGTTTTTATTTAAAAATACTACATTTGGGTAAATATGTAATTAGTAGAGATGCACATGGGAGGATAGTACTAAGTTTTTATTTAAAAATACTAAACTTAAGTAAATACACAATTAGTACTGATGCACATGGGAGGATAGTACTAAGTGTTTATTTAAAAATACTAAACTTAAGTAAATACACAATTAGCACTAATACACATGGGAGGATAGTACTAAGTTATTATTTATAGATACTATACATGTGTGAATAAAAAATTAGTACTGACACACATGGGGGGACAATGTTAAGTTTTTATTTAAAAATATTAAACTTAGGTAATACACAATTAGTACCGATGCACGTGGGAGGACAATACTAAGTTGTTATATAAAGATACTAAATATAGGTAAATATACAATTAGTATTGATGCACATGGGAGGACAATACTACATTGTTATTTAAAAGTACTAAATATCGGTAAATACATAATTAGCATTGATGCACATTGGAGGACAATACTAAGTTATTATTTAAAAATACTAAACATGGGTAAAAACATTATTAGTCCTCATGCACATTGGAAGAAAAGTAAAATGTTTTTATTGAACAACACTAAATGTAGGAGATTAAACTAATATTAGTAATGTAGACAAGTTTGAATACAATTAGTTCTAAGTTTTCATTAAAGATTAGAAAGCATAGGAAACTAAAGTAATAGTTCAAGGCCTATGAAGTATTAGTTGAATAGACTTAGAACTATGTGTACTTAACATACAATAATCAATTTACCTTGCAATAAAAAAGAAGTACCATGCCGCCTTAAATTGTGGGGCAACACCATCAGACCAAACTTAATGTTGATTAAAGGTAAGTCCAAGAAATAGTAAATCTACATGGTCAAGCTCAAATTAATGTTAAACAAAAATCAGATAATGCTTTTTGTCATCTGAAATGTAGATTATTAATTTGTTATGTAACATTCCTTGAACTATGAATTTTGCCCATAACCCCTAAATTTACGTGGAATGAACCCCTACAGTTACTTTTGAAACTCTAAGACAAGCATAGTAACATATGTCTCCTTATATGCCTACTTAATATTTTTCCTAACTAGTCTATTCCCTATATTTTCTACTACATACCCTAAATTTGTTTCCATTTCACAATATGATAGTTACCACATCAAGCTCATTGTACCAAATATGGGTCGTGGCCAAAACTTACATTGTCTTAAAAGAAATGAAAGACTGATTAATAGATCTATTTTTTAGCATTACACATGTACTATATATTGTCTATTGGTAAACAAGACATGTCAATCTAATTGATGACTACCATTTTCAATTATATGTATTACTTAAAAAAGAATATCAAGGAAAGTAATTAAAGCAATCAAGGTTACAATTAGTTTTATACTAATATTACCAAATGTGACATGCAAGCATAATAAATCAACAAGAGTTGTATTAGTAATTTCATAACTAATGATAACATGATTTCAAATATGAAAAGCAAGAAATAGAGGAAGAAAGATAAACATGCAACATAAATTTTTTGAATATGACAAGGAAACACATAAAAAAATCATATACAAGAAAACCATGGTTTTATATATTAAAATGATGAAATATACGAAGAATGGTGAACATGCAAAAAATCTACATGACAAAGATGAACATGAGAATACGCGAAAAATGATGTGCATGAAAATAATATACATGAGAAAGATAAACACAAAAATACGAGAAGAAAGATGAGCAAGAAAAGAATCCACAAGAGAAAGATGAACAGGAGAATATGAAAAATAAGATGAAAATGCGAAAGAAGCTCCTCTATATATGAACCGCTTATGATTCATAGAAGAACTTGAAAATCGAAGATTGGAATACTTATATTGGAAATGAGAATAAGAGAAGAAAGATGAACATGAAAAAAACCTACAAGAGAAAGATGAACATAAAAAAAATAAACATGAAAAAACGATGAACATGAGAAGTTGAGAAGAAAGATAAACATAAAGAAAAATCTCCTCTATCTATGAACCACTTAATATTCATGGAAGAAACTTCAAATCGAACATAGGAAGACTCATGTTAGACATGAGAATATGAGAAGAAAGAAGAAAATGAAAGAAATCTACATGAGAATATGAACACGAGGAAGAAGTTTCCCAATCAATGAACCGCATATGGTTCATCAAAGAATCTTCAAATTAGAGATAGGAGGACTCATGTTAGCCAAAGCTCATGGAAGAAACTTTAAATCAAAGATAGGAAGACTCATGTTAGACATGAGAATATGAGAAGAAAAAAGAAAATGAAAGAAATCTACATGAGAATATGAGAAGAAATATGAACACGAGGAAGAAGTTTCCCAATCAATGAACCATATATGGTTCATCAAAGAATCTTCAAATCAGAGATAGGAGGACTCCTGTTAGCCAAAGCTTTAAATCTAAGTGCCGAAGATTCGTGTTGGAAGAAGCTTCAAATCAGAGTGTAGAAGATTCGTGTTGGAAGAAGCTTCAAATCTAAGTGCAAAAGATTCGTGTTGGAAAAAGCTTCAAATCTGAGTTAGAATAATCTTATTATTCATGGAAGAAGCTTCAACCATGTTGTTAGGTGAAGTATTGAAAGATGAAGCATGAAATTTGAGTTAAGACAACGATTCATGCATAAGGTTCAAATCAGAGATAGGAGAATAATTCAGAAATAAGGTTTACATCTAAGTAAGGAGAAGGCTTGGTTGGAAGAAGAATGATGAGAAGAAAAAGCATCAAAAATGAAAAAGGTGAAATTTTGAAAAAGGTAAAAACTTGAAAAAGTGAAAAATATTTAATGTGAAGGGGGCAAGACCCCCCAAAATGGTAAAATCCTCTCATATTACTTTCCCCCTATTTTCTGTTATTATTGTACTTTGTACTACTCCCACGTCACTCTTGAATTTTAATTTTGCCGAAATTATTATTATTTATTAAATTTTAGTACTAACAATATAAAAAGTAGACATGTTTTTTTTGGCCAAAAACAATACTTTTTTGGTACACCGCAGTGTGCTTTAACCCAGATGAAGAAGATATGAGCTTTTTTCTCTATCTTGCTTTTTCTGCTTAATTTCCTTCGTTTTTCTTCTTTTTCTTTTTCTACTTTTGAAAAATGCCTCTAACTTTATTTCTCTTCAATTTCATTTATCTTTTAACTCTTGGACCTTTCATATTGTGCTTTATTCTTCTATACCTTCTCATCCAATGTATTTGTCACGGTCTTTTCCTATGAGCAAAAATCGACTTCACACTATGCAAGGCTTGATAGATGGTATTTGTTGCATGCTAGTCAGTATGAAAATTTCACATGTACAATGCATGCTTTGTAGTTGTTAAATCATGCTCCTGTATGAAGTGCATCTCCAAAGGAAGAGACTTATGCTCATTAACAACAACTACCTCAAGCATGAACTCTTCAAGAGGATGGTCTATGACATAATACCTCCTCTTTATGTAGAAGTCAACATAGATGTTGATATAGCATGGGTACATTTTGTACATAGATTACAAACAATAATAGAAGAGTATGGGAGGTGGTATGTCTCAAGACAAAGAGATTACACTCAACAAGCCAAATTTACTTGTCAAGCCCCAACAGAGTTAGCACATAGAATATCTTTGACTTTACATCAAGAGGATGCATTGTGTATGGCCAAACACACATTGATGCTGCTACATGACAAAAATAAATTGGAAAAATGGCAAGTTAGGTCAAGACAAATTCCATTGAAAGAAAAAGGATGCTCTTCTAAATCCTTCTTCAAAAGGTTGCATCTAATAGGCCAAAGGGAATCCATTAAATTCATCAAAACTAGTGATGGTTTGTGGACTACAAACCGACTTGAACTAGCCAAGGAATGTGTAACTCACTTCTCGCACATCTTTGAGAACAATGTCGTTGTTACAGATGCAGTTAAACAAGCTAGAGATACATTCTTGTCACTAGTTCAACCCACTATTTGGGTTGATAAAGCCATTTCTTTGGATGCAGCATTCACAATTGAGGAGCTCTTGGAGGCTCAAAAGGGCCTTGGGAAAGGCAAAGCACCTGGTTGGGATGGTATTACATTAGAGTTCATTACAGAATTTTGGGATGTTCTTAAGGATTTAATCCTATCTATGGCAAATAATGCTTGGCAACAATGGGATATACTGATCTCATGGAAAGAAGGTTTGGTCAAATTAATACCCAAAAAGAAACTGTGTGAATCTTTTTCGGATTGGCGATCAATCACTCTCATGCCATTGATATACAAACTTGTTGCAAAGATAATTGCTAATCGTATTAAGGACACTTGGTTGGGATGCATACGCGTAAATCAGTATGGGTTCATTCCTTGAAGGCAAATTACAGATAATATTGCTAATGCTTATATTGGAATGGAGTATGCCAAATACACCAAACAAGATGTATTGCTCATGCAAATTGACATTGAAAAGGCCTTTGACAACATCCAATGGGATTTTGTGGCCGCCACAATGGTCAAACTAGGATTTGGTCCGAAAATGTCTCAAGTAATCTATTGGCTTTATGGGTCTAGCACATCTGCATGCATTATTGAGGGTGAATTGATAGATTCATGGAGCTTAGCCAAACCAGTACAATGAGGTTGTCCTGTAAGTGCATTGTTTGACAGGAACTACACGCTCCCGATGAACAACGCTCGGCCACAACCGAGTCTAAGATCAAACACAAAAAACGGGTAATGAACGCACGACACAAAAAGTGAGAGAAGAGTACACAAGATGTTTAACGTGGAAAACCCTGAGAGGGAAAAACCACGGGAGTCCACCGACTCCAAACTATCACTATATCACAATGATTACAACAGTGAGCTCACGGAGGCAACGACCTCGTGCTCACGATCTTCGCCACAGGCGGCGGTTACAACAGAGGCAACAACCTCTTCCTCTCTCTCTCTCTCTCTCTCTCTCTCTCTCTCTCTCTGTACACTATTACGCGCTCTCTAGTCTTGTGCCAACAAGAATGACAACAACCAACAATAGAAGAGTTTGCCCTAAGTCATATTTATACTAATATGAATTTTCGGCTATTTACAAATATAGCCCCGATGGACTCTCAGGAAACATATTTATGAATATGTCCCTTCATCCGGTGAGCACTCCTCACTGGGCCTGCATTATCCAGCTCCTGCCAGGCACTTGTCATCCGGTTCTCACCGGGTCTTCCGTAGTCGGGTACTCTTCATCCGGTTCTCACAGGGTCTTCACCATCCGGCTCTTGCCGGGTACTACTCATCCGTATTTGTGAAGAATTTCGAGGGAGGAGACATCTTGATACTCTTACTACATGGGGATGATATGCGTATTGTCGGACTAGACCGAACCAAAATCGAGAATCTGAAGAAGGCCTTGAACCAGACCTTCTCAATGATAGATTTGGGTTCGACACGACAGATATTGGAGATGCAGGTAGTCCGGGACCAGACGAAGAAGCTATTGTGGTTGTCATAGGAGAAGTACGTGGCGAAGGTGCTCCAACGGTTCCTCATGATAGATGCAAAGTTGGTTGGATTGACACGTCCAACAAATGGCAAGCTGTCTGGAAAGCAATGTCCAAAGACGAAGGCAGAGAAGTCGAAAATGATGAAGATACCATACGCCTCTGCCATCGGAAGCTTGATTTATGCAATGGTGTGTACTCGGTTGGATATCGGATATGGTGTCGGAGTGGTCAGCCGGTTCATAAGCAATCCGGGAAGAGAACATTGGACCGCGGTTAAGTGGATAATCTAGTACTTGAAAGGCACCTCGAGTATGTGCCTCCAATTCGGCTCTGGAAAACCCCAGGTTGAAGGATTCACGTATTCAGATATGTCGGTTGATGCAGATACCAGCCAATCAACTTCCGGATATGTTATGACATATGCAGGGGGAGACGTATGATGGTAGTTGAGGCTGTAGAAGTTCGTTGCACTATCTACAATGGAAGCGGAGTACATAGCGGCTGTGGAAGCCGGTAAAGAAGTAATCTGGATGAAGGACTTCATCAAAGAGCTAACGATCCGGCAGGAGAAATTCTAGCTCTACTGCGATAGTCAAAGTGCTATCCACCTTGCAAAGAACGTGACGTACCACTCCAGGACGAAGCACATCTAGCGTAGATACCATTGGCTCCGGGAGAGAATAGAAGATCAAGACTTTGCGCTGTTGAAGATCCACATGGAGGAGAATGGGTCGGACATGTTGACCAAGGTGCTATTAGTGGACAAGTTGGACGTGTGTAGGAGATGGATCGGACTGACAAAGCATCCCATGCCGGAGTGCAGGGGGAGTTTGTTGGGGATTTGGTCCCTCCGGATGTGATCCGGATAGAGCTAGAGGAGCCGGATAGGACGGATCCAATGTGAACCGGATCTAGGGACATATTTGTAAATATGTTTCTAGAGGGCCTGTCCTGGCCATATTTGTAAATAGTCCTACAGTCATATAAGTATAAATATGACTTAGGGAAACCACTTATGGTGTGGTCATCCGAGATGTTATTATTACTGTTGTAAAAAGATAGATAGAGAGAGAGAGAGATACAAAAAGCTTTTCTGTTGTAACCGCTAGTTGGCGAAGACATAGAGGTTGAGGTCGTTGCCTCCGAGTCTCGCTTGGTATCCTCTTCTCATAGTGATAATTGGAATCTGTGGGCTCCCGTTGTTTTTCCCTATTAGGATTTTCCATGTAAACATCTAATGTCTTCTCATATTGGGTAAGTGCATTGATCTCATTTATATTTCCTGCTTTCTTCCATTGAGTGTTTAAGACTCAGTTGAGGCCGACCACTATTCCACACAGAAATCGAGTGCTGATTCGGACAAAGTCTGATCGAGCCGGAAAGATATGGACATGCGTCATTGATCGCACTTCGCTGGAGGCTCAGAGAGAGCCGGGTCGGGACAGGCCCTCGTAATGAAGCATAAGGCCAACCGGATGGGAGTATCCGACTCGAAATGGGAAGAAGTTTGGTATGTGGACTCTGGATCTTCAAACCACATGATGAACCACAAAGAGTGGTTCTCCTTTTTCGAGAAGCTAGAGAATTCGAGGGTAGTCGAAACTGGGGACGACACCCCATATCCCATCGCGCACGTCGGAGAGGTTTCTCTGAGCCATGTCGGTCAGAAGGGAATCATAAGGAATGTCCTGCATGTACCAACAATCACCAAGAACTTGCTGTTGGTCGGTTAGATCGTAGATCAAGGTATGCAAGTCCCTCTGAGCAATTGCACAATGGCGCCAGGATGGAAGAATGTTCATCCTCGAAACTAATGATGTTGGCACCGCTATGTTCCCAAAAAGGCAAAAGGTTGAGTCAGACATCAACCTGTAGCATAAGCTCATCATCCATATCAACTTCTCGATTCAGGAGTTGTAGTCGGAACACGTATTTTTCGAACTACCGAAGTTCCATGTCTAGAAAGGCAAAATATGTGAAGCTTGCTAACTCGGGAAGCAGCATAGGCTTCCATTTCCCAATGAGAAGAATTGGAGCCGGAATCAGCTCGATCTCATCCATTCGGATGTGTGGGGAACGGCAAAAAATGTAAGCATCAGTGGGAGTCGGTATTTCAATCAACAAAATTGGATCTATTTGATCGAGAAGAAGAGGGTCTTCTCTTGATTTCGGGACGTAAAGAATCATGTAGAACGAGAAACTGGAAGGAAGATCAAGAGTTTGAGATTAGATGGTGGAAAAGAGTACTTTTCTAGCCAGTTCAAGAGTTATCTATAGACGAATGGAATCCGACGAGAGTTCTCCTGTAGATACACGTTGGAGCGTAACGACGTGGCCGAACAATGGAATCAAACGTTGGTAGAAGAGGCAAGGGCGATGCTAGAAGAGAAATTTATGCCCTGGATTTATTGGTCTGAAGCAATTCGAACAACCGTCTACATACAGAATTGGATGTCTGCCTTAGGGACAAAGGTGTCGCCGCACGAACTGTATTTCAAGCAGAAGCCGAATTTGGCACACCTTCAGGTATTCGGCAACATTGTGTATGTGCATGTGCCGCATGAAAAGCAGAAGAAACTGGATGCAAAATCTGACGAGCAAAAGGTGTATTAGTGCTACAACCCCCGTTCGAAGAAAGTCCGAGTTAGCCGTGATGTCGTCTTCGACGAATCAACATTTTGGTACCTCGCATCACCCGAACCCAAGACGATTGTTGTAGATGATGCAACTGATTCTGGAATAGAAGGAAGCATAGCAGAATCGAAACCGGATATTCCGACTTCTCTCTAGATCAGTGGACCGAATCCGATCTAGTTGAGCTGGAGTAGTCAACCAGATGATGAGCCGACGATTAGCAAAGACTTGGCCGTGCTCTCCCCACACAAGGAACCAATGATATGGTTCACGTGCAAAGATAAAGGGAAGAAGAAGATGCCAGAATATGACACCGGCAGGGAAGAGTCGGATCGGAGTGAATCCGACTCCGGTTTGCAAGAAGACGGAGCTCCAGAGAAGAGGTTGGAGTCTGCCAAGAGGGCCATCAAATCGGCAGAGTAGAAATTGTGTTGATCTACCGTCCAGAAGCACCTCGTAGTTCAATATGGATATAATGAGTATATGGTGCATCATTATGCCTACATGGCGAAGGTAGCAGTCATGTGTGAGCCGGAGAGCTACGCCGAAGTGGCTAAGGATCCGAATTGGCCAAAAGGCCATGGAGGAAGAGATGCACGTGCTCATGGAGAATGAGACGTGGGACTTGGTGGACATACCAAAAGGAGTGAGGCCGATCGGTTGCCCATGGGTATAGAAAGTCAAATACAACACTGATGGCTCCTTTAATCGGTACAAGGCCCGATTAGTGGCAAAGGGCTACACGAAGCAGCACAACATCGACTACGATGAGACATTCACGTCGATCACAAAGATGACGACCATCCATGTCTTGCTTGCATATGGTAGTGGCGAAGGGGTGATATCTACATCAAATGGATGTGAAAAATGCATTCCTGCAAGGTGATATTGAGGAACAAGTATACATGGTTCAATCCCCCGGATTTCTGTTCAGAATGAACACGTCGGCCATTTGTCGACTAAAGAAGTCCCTTTATGAACTAAAGCACGCCCCGTGTGCCTAGAACGTGAAGATCACGCAGTGATTGACTCGGATGGGATCTGCCACGTCAAAGTCCGATTCTTCATTGTTCATCTGGTGAACTCGGAACAGGCCGGTAAATATTTTGATTTATGTTGATGATTTAGTCATCACCGGAGCCGACCTAGACGAAATCGATCACGTCAAGTCCGAACTCATGACATCGTTTGACATGAAGGATCTTGGGGACCATCATTACTTCCTCGGGTTCGAAGTGATCTACAGCTCGGAAAGCATACTGATTAGTCAACGCCACTATGTGTTGAGTATGCTCTTCAAATTCGGTATGACGGAATACAAGTCCGTTTCGACTCCTCTGGGTGGGAATGTGAAGCTCCGCCTCAACTCTGGAATGTGACCCGAAAAGGTTTCGACAAATAGTCGGAAGCCCAGCTAGACCTCAATTATCCGGTCTAACTAATAGTCAATTTATGGCGCATCCAACCATGGAGCACCTTCAGTGTGTGCACTGAATACTCATGTACGTTTGTGGCACGATGGACAGGGGGTTACTGTATCAGACCGATGTAGTCGGACAACTTGTCGGCTACATAGATGTCGATTAGACGGGAAATGCCGGCAACTGTAGGTCTACATCCGGATATGTGTTATCACTTGGAAGCACCGCCGTCGCCTGGAGTAGTAAGAAGCAGCCGACAGCAGCACTGTCGAGCACCAATGCCGAGTACCGAGGAGCGGCTATCGTGACATGCAAAGACATATGGCTCAAGAGGCTCCTAAAAGATTTGTAGTTCGACATGCTCAATCCGACAATGATCTACTGCGATAACCTTAGCAGTATCCAGGAAGTGTTAAGAGTCTATTACTAATCAATAGACTAAAGTAAAGTAAAAGAAGGAAAATAGAATGGATAGAAGAACCCGTTCCACCCCCGAGCTATGATCTAGACATAGCCAACCTACCACTGACATCCCATACCGTCGGATATTAGGATGACTAATACCTTGGCAAAGATAAACACGATCATCGAGAGTAAAGCCTAGCCCGCAGCACTGGTGTCTAAGACAACAACCTTCCGACATAATCTCCTTATGAGGGTAGCTAAGCCTCATATTTATACCTTTTCGTAGGCCCCTTGAATAGATATGCGTTTCTAAAAGTCTCTCCATTCATTGGTTGTCCAAATCATGATACTGCATGCACCTATCACTCCTTTTATCCAATCATTAGTCACCTTTGAAACATTAGTGAACATACCCTTCACTAATGTAAATATTAGTGACCTACCCTCAACAACGTTTTGTGTACATAACATACTCCCCTACTTCAAAAAATTGCACTCTTGCAATATAAAGTGAGGAAATTGTGCCTTAAGAGTATGCTCGCGTTCCCATGTGGCATCATGAATAGGTTTATCCATCCATTTGATCTTGAATAGAAGAATCTCTTTAGAACGTAAATGTTTAGTACGAGAATCAAGAATTTGTTCAGGAACATAAGGTTTGTAAGAAAAATCCTCTAATGTTACAAGATCTTGGATTGTGATGGTGTTATCACCAGAGCCTAAAAATGGTTTTAGACGACTGACGTGAAAAATAGGATGAATATCAACATTACAAAGTAAGGCAAGGTGATAAGCAGAGATGACCCAACCTGCTTAAGGATTTCAAATGGGCCACAATATCGTGGGGCTAACTTAGCGTACTTGCCCGTAGACAATGACGTAGAGTCAGTTGGGACACGCAAATTATTTTTTTGACCAATAGTAAATGCATGAGGACGTCTATCCTGATCGGCATAAAATCGAGCACGATCTTGAGCCGTCTTGACATTCTCTTTGCCAATATGCAACATTTGGTTCATGTCTTGTAGAAAATTGCGTGTACTATCTAATGCATCTACTGGGGCACGTGGCTGAAAACCATACATCAACATAAAAGGACTATATCTAGTGGATGTATGTTTAGAGCTATTATAGGCAAATTCTAAGATAGGAAGGTATTGCTCCCACTTAGAAGGGGTTTTTGTTACATAAGCTCGAAGCATGTCCTCAATAATTTGATTAACTCATTCAGTTTGTCCATCAGACGGAGGATGATCTACGAAACTCATGCTCAACATAGTTTCTAGTTTCTTAAAGACCTGAGTCCAAAAGTCACTAGTAAACTTGGAATCTCGATCACTAATAATATCCATCGGTAATCCATAAAAGGGAAATAACTCATCAACAAATTGATAAGCCAATTGTTGAGCGGTTACCGTGTTTTTGGTAGGAATAAATCTAGCCAATTTTGTTAGTCTGTCAACGACAACCCAAATGACATCATGACCCCTCTGTGTACGAGGTAAAATAACAATAAAATCCATCGAGATACTTTCCCGTTTGTTGTTGGGAATATATAAGGGATGTAAAAGACCCGCGGCTTTAAGTCGTTCCGACTTATTAATTTGACATTGTAAGAATTGAGTTACGTATTTATGCATATCAGAGCGCATCTTAGGCCAGAAAAAAGTACTTGAGATGAGAACGAGTGTGCGTTGTATTCCAGGATGACTAGCAAATGGTGCATCATGACATTCATGAAGAATTTTCTATTTTATGTTTGGTAAATCTGGAACACAGAACTTTCCACTACGGTAGAGGAAACCATTTGTAATGTGAAAGGTCGCCTTCCAGGGTAGGGTGCTATTATCGGCATATAAACCAGATTCGGCTTTCGTCCAGTATTTCAAAAAATAACTATCATCAAGGTATTTCCCTCGAAGGTGATGTAAAAGATTAGATTTTATTTCCGTGAAGCTAAGCATGTTAACTTCTTTAATGCGACTAAGAGCATCCGCAACAGTGTTCATAGAATCCTTGGGATACCGTATGGAAAAATCAAAATCTTAGGTAAGGTCAACCCAATGTCCTTTATGAATAACAAGATCTAGTTGGCCACAAAAATACTTTAATGATTGATGGTATGTTGTAACCACAAATTTATTTCCATAGAGGTAGTGCCTCCATGTTTTAAGTGCATATATTACCGCAAACAACTCTTTCTCTTGAACCGAATACGGAGATTGAGCAGCATCAAGCTTCTTACTTTCAAAAGCAATAGGGTGACCACCTTGATAAAGAACAACACCAATAGCATAATCATTAGCATTGGTTTTGATTGAGAAAGGCTTAGAAGGGTTAGGTAATAGAAGAGTGGGAACCTGACACACATGCTCTTTGAGTGTCTCAAATGATTGTCAAGTTGTTCATTCCATGAAATTGGTTTGACAAACTTATGTGGATGACAAGGTTAGTTAATGGCGTAGTCAACTTGGAATAGTTACGAATTGATTTTCGTAAAAATCCAACAAACCCTAAGAATTACCTAGGTACAAAATTTTTGGTACATGATCTTACAAGGTACGACTATATATCAAAATATCATCCAAGAAGACGACAACAAAATCATTGAGTTGATCTCGGAAAACGTCATTCATCGCTTGTTGGAATGTGGCTAGAGCATTGGTCAACCCGAAAGGCATGACTAAAAACTCATAATGGCCATAACGCGTACGAAAAGCGGCTTTAGGAATATCATCCTTGGCAATGTGAATTTGAAGATAACCTATTCGTAAGTTAATTTTCGTAAAATATCGATCCCCATGCAAACGATCAATCAAATCATCGGCACGAGCTAACGGATATGCATTTTTAATTGTCATTTTATTTAAACGGGGATAATTGATACACATAAGCCATGAACCTTCCTTCTTCTTTTCTAATAGAACTGGCGCACCGCAAGGTGATTTACTATACCTAATGTGGCCCATACTCAAGTATTCCTTAAGTTGTTTAGCGATCTCATCCTCTTCTAATTGACTAAGTAAGTAAGGTGGAATGCTCACAGGAGCAACATTGGGGATGAGTTCAATTTGATGGTCCACATTACGTTTTGGTGGTAAAGTAAGTGGCAATTCATTAGGAAACATGTCTTGAAAATATTCTACAATAGAGTCGAGTAATTGTTGTTCATAATGTGGTAATTGTGTGACGTCAATATTAAAATAATAAAATTGAAGCGCAGGATCAATTACACACGAATAAATTAATGAACTAGAATACTCACTTAAAGATTTAGAAGACACAAGTGAACGAGAAGGAAGTTTGGAACATTGAATAAAATGTTTACAATTATTAAGTTCAAATGTGATTGAGTGATTAACCGAATCAATGGACAAAGAAGGGTTTTTATTAAAAAAACCAAGGGTATCCTAAAATGACATTTGTAGATTGTAGTTTCATAACACGAAAGTCTAGCTTTTCCAAATAGGTATCTATTTGAATTGGCAGTTGACAAACAATGCCACTGATGTATTGAACGCTTCCATTTGCCATGTGAACTTCATAGATATGATCACTTGCATTTATGTGGAGTTCTATTTGCTACACAAAGTGATCATTAAGAAAATTGTGTGAACTATCGGAATCAAAGAGTGTCAAAGAGTGTCATTGGATTTCTTACGTTTCCCAATGACCTTGACATTCGGAGTTTTGGCGAACTTAGGTTTATTGTGGACTTTCTTGAAAGTCCTATGGTACCGAAGTACAATGTTGACGGCTTCCTCAAAATTTGTGGGGTCCTTGTCATGGACAATCCAATGGTAATCCCCATTAGGAATACCATTCAAAAAGCAAGCAACATGTTGGGAACTTGGTCCCTCCGGATGGGATCCGGTTATGAATAAGAGGGCCCCGGTGAGAACCGGAAGAGATTCGAAAACCGGATCGGATGGACTCGGTGAGAACCAGAAGAGAAGACATACTTGTAAATGTGTTGAGTAAGCCTATTGAGGCTATATTTGTAAATAGCCTTAAGTTCATATAAGTGTAAATATGACTTAGGGCAATCACTTTATGGGGTGGATAGATGTCATATTGTGGCATGTGCATAATTGTTGTATAGAGAGAGAGCGAGAGACGAGATACAGAGCGATACTCTGTTGTAACCGCTGCCTGGCGAAGATACAGTGCTCGAGGTAGTTGCCTCCAAGCCTCTATTTGTAATATTCTCATATAGTGATAGTTGCAGTCTATGGCTCCTGTGGTTTTTCCCATTCAGAGTTTTCCACATAAATATCCTATGTACTCTCCTTTGTATTCATCTCTATTCCCATTTCTGTATTTCATTCTAATCGAAGTGATTCAAGACTCGGTTGTGGCCAAGCAATATTCCGCGCTATTTGTAAAGAATCGATGCTCCGATTAACCTTCACCGCTCGGCCACAACCGAGTAGTCGCGAATCAATGCAGCAGAAAATGGGAAAAAGACACAGAGAGAGACGAATACACAGGGTATAACGTGGAAAACCCTAAACGGGAAAAACCACGGGAGTGCACGACTCCAAACCAAAACTATGCACAGAGATATACAATGGTGAAGCTACAAGGCAACAACCTTGAGCTCACTGTCTTCGCCACAGGGGGCGGTATTACACAGAGGCAACGACCTCTTCGTCTTTCTCTCTCTCTCTCTCTCTCTCTCTCGGCTGCTCACTTCACTCTCTCTCAGTGAAAACAGAAAATGAGCAACAACAGTAAAACTGTTTGCCCTAAGTCATATTTATACACATATGACTTTCGGACTATTTACACATATAGCCTCAAGGGCTCTTGGCAAACATATTTACAAATATGTCCCCGCATCCGGATCCGTATCCGGGTACTCTTCATCCGACTCCGTAGTCGGGGTCTTCATCATCCGGATCCGCATCCGGGTACTTCATCATCCGGATCCGTATCCGGGCACTCTTCATCCGACTCCGTAGTCGGGGTCTTCATCATCCGGATCCGCATCCGGGTACTTCATCATCCGGATCCGTATCCGGGCACTCTTCATCCGACTCCGTAGTCGGGGTCTTCATCATCCGGATCCGCATCCCGGGTACTTCATCATCCGGATCCGTATCCGGGTACCGGGCTTGCCGTCATTCATCTCCGGACATCCCATCCGGAGGGACCGAAATCCCAACAAACTCCCCCTTCACTTCGGCATGGGATGTCTCTCCAATCCGATCCTCTTCCGGCATGCTTCCAGCTTGTCGGGTGTGAGCACTTTGGTCAGCATATCCGACCCGTTCTCGTCCGTGTGGATCTTCGTCAGCACGAACTCCTGGTCTTCGATCCTTTCCCGGATCCAGTGGTATCTACGCTGGATGTGTTTCGTCCGGGAATGGTAGGCCGCGTTCTTCGCAAGGTGGATGGCACTCTGACTGTCGCAGTAGAGTCGGTACTCCTCCTGCCGGATACCGAGCTCTCTAATGAAGTCCTTCATCCATATTATTTCCTTGCCGGCTTCAACAGCCGCCATGTACTCCGCCTCCGTGGTTGACAGCGCAACCGTCTTCTGCAGCCTCGACTGCCACGAAACAGCTCCACCTGCATACGTCATCACATACCCTGATGTGGATCGGCTGGTATCTGCATCAGCCGACATATCCGAATCGGTGAAGCCGTCGAGTTCGGGCTTACCGGAGCCGAATCGGAGGCACACGTTTGCCGTGCCCTTCAGGTATCGGAGTATCCCCTTGACCGCGTTCCAGTGCTCTTTGCCGGGATTACTCATGTACCGACTCACCACTCCGACTGCATATCCGATGTCCGGTCTCGTACACACCATGGCGTACATCAAGCTTCCGACTGCTGAGGCATACGGCACTTTCATCATATCCTCCTTTTCAGCCTTTGTCTTGGGACTTTGCTTGCTGGACAGCTTGCAGTTTGCCGGGAGGGTCGATCCGACCGGTCTTGCTTCCGACATGTTGAACCGGTGAAGCACCTTTGTCACGTACTTCTCCTGTGACAGCCACAACTGCTTCTTCTTCCGGTCCCGGATGATATGCATCCCTAGTATTTGCCTCGCCGGACCCAGGTCCTTCATTGAGAAGGTTCGGTGAAGAGCCTTCTTCAGCATCCTTATCTTGACCTGGTCCCGTCCGACGATCAACATATCGTCCACGTACAGGAGGAGTATCAGAGAGTCTCCTCCTTCGAACTTCTTCACAAACACGCAGTGATCAGACTGCGTTTTGTGGTACCCTTCGTCGGTCATGAAGGAGTCGAACTTCCGGTACCATTGCCGGGGAGCCTGCTTCAGTCCGTAAAGGCTCTTCTTCAACCGGCATACCAGGTGCTCCTTCCCTTTCTTCTCGAATCCTTCCGGTTGCTGCATGTAGATCTCTTCTTCAAGGTCACCGTGAAGGAATGCCGTCTTCACGTCCATCTGTTCTACCTCGAGGTCCATGCTTGCCGCTATGCTCAGCACCGTCCGGATGGAGGTCATCTTCACTACCGGGGCAAATATCTCGTCGAAGTCGACGCCCTTCTTCTGCTGAAACCCCTTCACCACGATCCTGGCTTTGTATCTCGGGGGGTTTCCGGCATCTCCCGGTTTCAGCTTGAACACCCACTTGTTTCGAAGTGCCCGCTTTCCTTTCGGCAACTCCACAATTTCATATGTGTGGTTCTCATGCAGGGAATCCATCTCCTCCTGCATGGCACTTAACCACCTGCGGCTCTGGGTGTCGTGCTTTGCTTCTTCAAAGCTCTCCGGCTCCCCCTCGTCGGTTAGCAGCACGTGCTCTGGTTCCGGAAATCTCCGGGGGGCCCTTCTCTCTCTTAGAGGATATCTCCTTTCCGGAGCTTCGGTAACCGGTTCTTCCGATTCTTCTTCATCCGAATCCATTTCGGGATCGGGGCCGGTTCCGGTATCATTTTCATCTTCTTCGGCCGGTTCTGTTTCTTCACCGTCTTCGGCCGGATCTTCGAATGTTAACCGGTCCCTTGCCGGTCGGGACTGCTCCTCGTAGAGTTTATCCTCACCGGTCGACTTGGAGCTCTTCATCTTCTTCTCCGACTCCCAGTCGGCGAGTGTCTTGTCCTCCATGAAGATGATGTCTCGACTCCTGAATATCTTCTTGTCGACCGGGTCCCATACTCGGTAGCCGAACTCGTCGTCACCGTAACCGAGGAATACGCATGGCCGGGTCTTTGGATCTAGCTTTCCTCTCCGGTCCTTTGCCACATGCACATATGCGAGACACCCGAACACCTTCAGATGCCGGTAGGACACTTCCTTACCGGTCCACACTTTCTGCGGCGTGTCTCCGTCCAAAGGTACTGAGGGTGATCTGTTTATCACGTATGTCGCCGTCGACATTGCCTCAGCCCAAAATCCCTTGGGTAATTTCGCATGCGCCAGCATACTCCGGACCCTCTCCATTATGGTCCGGTTCATCCTCTCGGCCAGCCCGTTCAGTTCCGGCGTCTTCGGCACAGTAAACTCGAGTCGGATTCCCTTCGAGCGACAGTACTCCTGGAACTGCCCCCGGTATTCCCCTCCGTTATCCGCTCGTATTGCTTTCAGCTTCTTGCCGGATTCTCTTTCCACTCTCGCGTGGAGTTCTTTGAAGACGCCCAACACTTGGTCCTTTGTCTTCAACGGCGCTGTCCACAGCTTCCGGCTGTGGTCATCAATGAATGTCACGAAGTACTGGGCTCCGCCATGTGACTTCGTTTCTACCTGACACACGTCAGTGTGCACCAACTCCAATGGTGCACTACGTCTCGTCGGTGGCCTTGAGTGGAAGGAGGTCCGGTTCTGCTTACCGGCCAGGCAATCGGTGCACTTCTCCAGGTGCACATGCTTCACTGGAATGAGGTTGTCTTCTGCAAGCCTCTTCATCCCCTTCTCACTCATGTGGCACAGTCTTTTGTGCCACAGCTCACCGGCTGTGTCGGCTGCCACGTTCAGCTCTTCCGGACATAGCCGGGAATTCATCAGGTACAGCGTGTTGATCTTCCGGGCACGAGCCACTATCAGGCTCCCTTTGCTGAACTTCATGACACCGTTCCGGATGCTACCCGTGTAGCCTTCATCGTCTAGCCTCCCGGCCGAAATCAGGTTCAATCGAACCTCCGGAACGTGTCGGACATCCTTCAGCAGCATTTTGCATCCGGTCGAGGTTGTCAACCACACGTCTCCTATGCCGGCGATCCGGCACGTACCTTCATTTCCCATCCGAACACAACCATGCTCACCGGCTGTGTAGGATGAGAAGTATTTCTTCTCCGGGGTCAGGTGGAACGACGCTCCGGAATCGACCACCCAGGTCATCTCCTCACCGGCAAGGTTCAGCTCCGTCTCTTCGGTAATGAGCATTATCTCTTCTTCACTTGCCGCGAGTGCCGTCGTTCCTTTCCGGTCCTGCCCTCGCCGATCCGGACATCTCCGGTCCATGGCTCCCCGGTACGCACCGCTTCGCTCCGGTGACTTCTTCGAATCGGTGTCGTCGGCCCCGTTGTCCTTTCGGTAATGCCGACAATTCTTCCGGAAGTGCCCCGGCTTCCCACAGTGGAAGCATGTGGGTCTTCCTCTTGACTGCGACCGGGTCCCCGACTTCTCCCGTCTTTGCGGACTCCGGTTCCATTGTCTTCCCCGTTCCGATTCGGTAAGCAGCGCCTTCGAGTCGGAGACCGGTTCTTTATCTCTCCGACGCGCTTCTTCATTTAGAATACTTGTCTTTACCGTTTGTAGAGACAAGTTATCTTCGGTGCAGGAGGTGCTGAGAGTCACCACCAAGTTCTCCCAGCTGTCCGGCAATGTACACATCAAGATGATGGCTTGCATTGCATCCTCCAACGGGAACTTGATCGCCGCAAGCTGGTTCACGAATCCCATGAACGTGCTTACGTGTTCCACCATACTCTCGCCGTCCCGGTACTTGAGGTTCACTATCTTTCTCATCAGGGAGGTCCGGTTCAACGCATTCTTCCTCTCGTAGAGGCCCGACAGCTTCTTCCACATCTCGTATGCGTTGGTGTCGTTCGCCACATGTTGTAGGACGCTTACATCGACATATTGCCGGATCGTCGCTACGGCTTTCCGGTTCAGAAGCCTCCATTCCGTCTCAAGTACCCCCTTCGGTATTTCCGACCTGTCAATCGGTTCGTACAGGTCCCGAACAATCAGAAGATCCTCCATCTTGATCTTCCAGTCGGCGTAGTTCTGTGCATTCAGCACCATCATGCCCGGAGGCCCACTACCGCCGCCTTCCATTTTCTGTGTTACCGTGCTCTGATACCAGTTTGTAAAGAATCGATGCTCCGATTAACCTTCACCGCTCGGCCACAACCGAGTAGTCGCGAATCAATGCAGCAGAAAATGGGAAAAAGACACAGAGAGAGACGAATACACAGGGTATAACGTGGAAAACCCTAAACGGGAAAAACCACGGGAGTGCACGACTCCAAACCAAAACTATGCACAGAGATATACAATGGTGAAGCTACAAGGCAACAACCTTGAGCTCACTGTCTTCGCCACAGGGGGCGGTATTACACAGAGGCAACGACCTCTTCGTCTTTCTCTCTCTCTCTCTCTCTCTCTCTCGGCTGCTCACTTCACTCTCTCTCAGTGAAAACAGAAAATGAGCAACAACAGTAAAACTGTTTGCCCTAAGTCATATTTATACACATATGACTTTCGGACTATTTACACATATAGCCTCAAGGGCTCTTGGCAAACATATTTACAAATATGTCCCCGCATCCGGATCCGTATCCGGGTACTCTTCATCCGACTCCGTAGTCGGGGTCTTCATCATCCGGATCCGCATCCGGGTACTTCATCATCCGGATCCGTATCCGGGCACTCTTCATCCGACTCCGTAGTCGGGGTCTTCATCATCCGGATCCGCATCCGGGTACTTCATCATCCGGATCCGTATCCGGGCACTCTTCATCCGACTCCGTAGTCGGGGTCTTCATCATCCGGATCCGCATCCCGGGTACTTCATCATCCGGATCCGTATCCGGGTACCGGGCTTGCCGTCATTCATCTCCGGACATCCCATCCGGAGGGACCGAAATCCCAACACTATTCTCTACAATCTGGTATCAGAGCGAACAAAACAGAAAATGAAAGAATCATTCGGCGGCATGTTCAAGCTCACCGGCTCCAACTACTTAGTATGGAAGTCGAAGATGAGGGATATGTTGGTGGTTAAAGATCTTTGGTTGCTGGTTCAGTTCGGGGACAAGAGACCGGATAAGATCGACGCCACAACATGGGAGGTGATGTACATGAAGACAACGGCATACATCCGGTGCTTCATCGACATGAGCTTGTACAACAACTTCAATGAAGAGAGCAAGGCTCATAAACTCTAGGAGAAGATCGGCATCATGTTCCAGAACAAGAATGTTGTTAATCAGGTTTCAATATTTCGGAAGCTAGTGAGGCTCCGGTACCAGGACGGCTCCAGTATGGCGGAGCACATGAATGCCTTCCAAGGACCGATACACTAAGCAACCTCATTGGAAGTACCTCTCGCCGATGAGGTACTCGCATTACTCCTGCTCGGTTCCCTCCCGGATAGTTCGGAGACGCCAGTTGGTACGTTGGGCAATGCTGAGCCGGAAGGAAATTAGTTGTCCCTAGCAAGGATAAAATCAAGCTTGCTAGATGAAGAAGCTCGCCGGAAGGACCGGGAGTCCGGAACCGATCCGAAGGCCTTGGTCACGGAAGATGACCACAACCGGGGAAGAGGCCGGTATTGGAGTCCCCAAAACCGGAACAAATTGGGGACAAGGTCAAAGTCAAGGGGGAGGCCTACTTGCTTCTGCTATGGGAAGCCGGGGCATTTCTAGAAGAACTGTCGGCATTTCCGGAAAGAGAAAGGAACCGATAGTGCAGAATCGAAGAAGGGTTCGGACCGGAAAGGGTCGGATTGGAAAGGAACTTCGGCGATTGCGACAAGTGAAGAAGAATTGATGCTCATCACCGAGGAGAATGAGTTAAACCTTGTCGGCGACGAGACAACGTGGGTTGTCGATTCTAGAGCGTCGTTCCACCTGACACCGGATCGGAAATGCTTCTCATCCAACACAGCCAGATGGGGAATGAAGGTATATGCTGAATTGTTGTCATAGGAGATGTGTTGTTGATGACACCAACCAGATGCAAGTTGCTGCTGTAGGATGTCCAACACGTTCTGAAGGTTCGATTGAACCTGATATCAACCGATTAGCTAGATGTTGAAGGATACACGGGTAGCATCTAGAACGGAGTCATGAAGTTCAGCAAGGGAAGCTTGATTGTGGCTCGGGTGCAAAAGGTGAACAGATTGTGCCTGATGCATGCCCGGATAGGCTGGGAAGAAGTGAACGTAGCATCCGACATTGTCGGTGAGCTTTGGCACAAGAGGTTGTGTCACATGAGTGAGAAGGGGATGAAGAGACTTGTTGAAAACAATCTCATTCCGGTGAAAGCTGTGCAACTTGAGAAATGCATCGATTGCTTGACCGGCAAGCAAAACCTAACCTCCTTCCGGTCAAGACCACCAATGAGACAAAATGCACCACTGGAGCTGGTGCATACCGATGTGTGTCAAGTAGATACAAAGTCACATGCCGGATTGCAGTACTTCGTGACATTCATAGATGACCATAGTCGGAAGCTGTGGGTCTCACCATTCAAGACGAAGTATCAAGTGTCATCCGTCTTCAAAGAGCTCCACACGAGAGTGGAAAGAGAAACTGACTGGAAGCTGAAGGTGGTTCGAGCAGATAACAGAGGAGAATACCGGGGGCAGTTCGAGGAGTACTGCCGGTCGAAAGGAATCTGGCTGGAATTTACCGTGCTGAAGACAGAGGAACTAAACGGGCTGGCCGAAAGGATGAATCGAACCATAATGGAGAGAGTTCGGAGCATGCTCGCACATGCCAAGTTACCCAAGACGTTGTCGTAGTGTAATTCGCACACTACGTGAAATTTGCATTTTTTATCCCTCAAGATGCGACAAGGATGAACCGGTAAGGAGGACCAGATAAGGAGACCCGGTAAGAACCGGATCAAGCAGAGCCGGCAACAGCCGGATAAAGAAGGCCGGTGAAAATAGAAGAAAATTTGTAAAATAGAAGAAAATATTTGTTATGTGCATAGGGCAAGATTCGAACCCTGTACCTCCATGTAGACAAACCCCAACCTTACCATTGTACTAACTTATCCTAACAATTTTAAATATAGATTTAATACGTATAAGACCTTTATTTATGCCTACCTTTATTAAAATGTAAACCATGCATTTTTTAGAGTGCATGAATACTTTATAAACCAATAAAAAAAATACTCATGAACATCCAGCGTGCATGAGCACTAGATGTACGAAATAGAAGTATAGAGGAAAAGAGAACTCATGCACATTTAGTGTGCATGAACACTTTAGGAAAAGTAGGAAGCTATGCTTAGTCTCTCCCATCCTTATATAAGGAGGAGAGAAAGATGTATTTGGGGATTGATTTTTATAAGGTTTGAATAATATAAAATAATCGTGGGATTCACGATTTTGCCATCTATTTCTCGCTTACAATCTAAGTATCAATTAATACACTATACTCGTGGGATTCACGAGTTTCATATCTTCTTCTTGCAATCTCTTGCTAATGAACATTATCTCATATTCTTCTTTCTCCTAGTCCAAAACATCAGCAGTTCCTACCCGACTCATGCAAATGATCCGGCACTGAAAGGCACGACAGAAGTGGTGAACCCGACGTGAAAACGGGTGGCAAGGAGATGGAGACTAACAATATGATGGTGATGTTCGAGCGGATGTTACAAGAACAATGCTCGATGTCGGAGATTGCAGTGGCAGTTGAGCGGCTCGTGCAACGGGAAAGATGTGTTGCGATATTTGTGGGATTACAAGGCGGAAATGCTACGGTCTGGAATATCGGAAGGATTGTAGGTGACATCCTTCAAACAAGTGGCTACAGACGGGCTTCAAGGGAGTATCCCTGGGATACGACAACAGAATCCGAGATGGGAAGCATTTGAAGAGGCCCTAAAGACCATGTTCGCCATCGAGGACTCTTCCAAGGCAATAAGTCGAGGATTCGAAGATTGGGTGGAAACGCCGTATAAGGGGATGAAGGTCCTCGATGTGTTTTCGGCATTTGAAAGTCGGTTCGGGAGGCTGTCCGTGAGAGATCAAGCTATCCTTGCACCGGACAAAGTGATCATGTTCCTACAAGCCGTGGACGTCCGGGACTGGAAAGATCTTGGAGTGCTTCTGGAGGACATGACCACCGAGAGTGGCCTCACCGATACATGGGATAACGTGCGAGATATCGTCGCACGATATACAAAGAGGGGGCAATGGTTTGCTAACAAAGAAAAGAGGGTTTTGGAACTGATTCCGAAACCGAGATCCAGATTGGAAGACCATCAACCGCGGGCTCGGGAGACTACGACCGAGAAGGGAATCGACACAACCACAGTGGAGCAATTGCTGAAGGAGATGGAGAATCTGAAAATCGTGATGGTGAAGAAGACGGTGTCGAGCCCTTCGGCTCCGGATCGTTGCGTGAGTCGGGTGGGAACCGCCGAGGTTTTGGACTAGGAGGAAGAGGAATACAACTTAAGGCTAGTTATGAGTAATAGGAAGAGAAGTAAGATAGTAATCTCGTGAATCCCACGAGTTTAGTGTATTTTAAAACAATATTTAGATTCTAAGAGTAATTTTGATGGCAAAATTCGTGAATCCCACGAATATATTAGATTGATCAATTCTTCTATATTAATCAACAACCTTATACATATTTCTCTCCTCCTTATATAAAGATGGAAGAGGCTAAGCGTGGCTTCATGCTTTTTCACCTAAAGTGTCCATGCACACTAAATGTGCATGTGATGCTTTGTCATTTCCTAAATATAGGGCTCATGCACGCTAGATGTGCATGAGTTACTTTTAATGTCACGTGTAAATAAAATATTCACACTCTAAAGAATACATGATTTTTACCTTTTAATAAAGGTATGTGTAAATAAAGTTCTTATACGTATTAAATCTATATTTATAACACTAAAGATAAGTTATTACAATGGTAAAGTTGGGGTTTATCTACGTGGAGGTGCATGGTTTGAATCTTGCCCTATGCACGTGAGAAATTCTTTTGATATATTATTTATTTATTTATATGTATCTAAAATCGGATATATTATTTTATGGTTTTCACGTAGTGTGTGGAATACACTACGACAACGGAAGACCATCCCACAAGTTCCAAGTACATGGACCGTCGATGCATATGGTGCGATAGCACCGAACACGATCAGAGAGATTGCGACGAGCACAAGGAGGCGTTACGACGGGATCTTATCTGCTACGAGGGAAATCAGATTCATTCGATGGATTTTCGGAAGCCACTCCAACCAAACTTCCGAAAAGGCGGCATGAAGAAGGTCCTAGAGGAGAAGATCGCGGCGAAAAAAATTTATGTGGGGGAAGTCATCTACATACAGCAAAGGCGTCTTTTTGGCTGGAAGTGTAAGAAATTTTGAAGAAAGCCGACCATGATGAAATCCAAAGTGCCGCGGAATGTATCCAGGAAGCTATGGGATGGGAGTGCCTTGTAGATAAGAATAGTGTACATGCGCTATGTCAATTGCATGAAGTGTATTTGGGTGGAAAACGACGGCGCACGGATGATGCGGTCGGACCATCAAAGACACCGGAAAGCTGGAACTCCAGAGGGAAGGGAAAAGAAAAGACGATTCCAGCATTCAACCTCGCCTCGGACATAGAACAACAAACGGACTTGAAAAAGGTGTTCTAAGAGAGAATCCTCGATAGCTGGGTAGAATTTTCGCGCCGGGAATTACTTGGAATAGCGAAGGAGTTCCACGATTTTCTTGTGGATCTCGTGAAGAGAAAAAGACAAAGTACGCAGGAAAATGCTCCAAGGGTGAATGCAAATACCGTTTTAATGAATGACACCGAAGTGGAGGACGAAATTCTGAACTCCAACTACACAAGGCCACACTGGGCACGTGCAACTATGGAGACTCAGGTCTGAATCGGCAACATCAAAGAGCCCGTGCTAGCATTGATTGGTCACGGATTGGAGATCAATTTGATGTCCAAGGAGTTCTACCGGAAGGGGAAGTGGCCTATAAAAACACTAACCATGGATGGAAGATCCGTGCAACCACTAAAGCAACGGAAGATCTATTTGCAGCCTGTCCGGATGTGACAGTGAAGATCGGGGATGTCGAGATCGACCAAAATTTCTTCGTACAAGACGAGTTCTCACATTCCGTGATCCTTGGGCAACCCTTTATCACGGCTTCATGGATGGAGACAAAGGTGCTCGATAGTGGTGCGGCTTTCGCACGAATTCGAAGCCAAAGTGGAGTGAAATCCGTCCAATTCTTAACTGTGCCGGCAATCATGAAAGGAACAAGAAAGAGCTCTTGTCCCAAACAAGGATAGATTTTTAGAGCGGATTGTTGCGGAGTGGGGAAGTGATAGTCTGAGAAGCCCTGATACCCCACACAAGAAGAAAACTCTCGGAGCAAAACAAGTACGAATCAGGCATCTACGTACATGGCCGTAACCGAAGGAAAGAAGAAAGAGTACTGAAAGGTAGAGGATAAGTTCCGGTCGGCATAAATAATAAAAGAAGACAAAGAAATCGTGGGGGTAGTCGAAGAAGTGTTCTATGGCAACACGCTACAACGGCTTGAAGAGCTTGTGGAGGATAAAAGCCAAGGAGACCGGGTAGTCCTAGTGGAATCGGTCGAGATGTACGAGATCATTGCGAAAATGGGGCCGGATGCGCTCCGCAAAGAAGAAGCAATGGTAAGTACGAAATACAAGACCATGGAGAAGAAAGTGAAACCGGCCGCGGGACCGTTACCCACCGATAGCGTGCAAAAGAGGAAAGAAGTCTCGGGAGATCCGACACTTCGGAAGTCCGTGGATATAGGACATGCCTTCACGGATGAGACCCGGAAGAAACTTTGGATCGGTGGAGGTGGTTTCCTTTTACAAAATGAAAAAGAACGATTCCGTGGGATGTTGGAACAACATGGGAAAGCATTTGCATTCACATCGAAGGAGATAGGGTGCGTTCATCCGAAGATAGTGGAACCGATGGTGATCACGATTGACCATGTGTCATGGAACCTGAAGCCGATTCCGGTGCCGCGGGCGCATATTCCCAAAATCATCGACTTGCTCAAGGAGAAGGTGGCGATGGGGATTCTATAGCCATCAAACGGTCTGTACTCAAATCGATGGTTTATGGTTCCGAAGAAGAATGGGTCACTCCGATTTATCCAAGGCTTGCAACCGGTGAACAAGGTCACGATCCGGAACTCCGGAGTTGGTCCGATAGTGGACAAATTTGTGGAAGCATTTGCCGGCCATGCGATATACTCCATCAGAGACCTATACTCGTGATATGACCAATTCCAACTAGCCGTGGAGAGTCGAAAAATCACTACCATGCAGACACCGATAGGATTAGTCCGAATGTGCACACTACCGCAAGGAGCGACAAACTTGGTTGCACATATGATGAACACGATGAACAAGGTGCTTCGAGATTGCATTCCGGAGATAACGATGCCGTTCCTAGATGACATTCCGATGAAAGGATGCGCGGTAGAAGAGAAAAATGAAACTATGGATGATCGGGGATGCCGAAAGTTCGTAGTCGATCATATTCGTGATTGCGAGAAAGTGCTTCGAAAGTTAGAAGATGTGCACCTAACACTTTCCGGTGAGAAATCGGCATTCGGACAAGAAGAAATATTGGTAGTCGGACATCTATGTGGGCCCTACGGCCGAAGACCGTCACCAACCAAGATCGATGCGATTCAAGCTATGAAAGAAGTATGCGAGTCACAATCCGATGTCCGAAGGTTTCTTGGAGCTTGTGCATTTTATCACATATGGATTCCGCACTATGCACATATTGCGGACCCACTCTATCACTTATTGTGGAAGGGGAAGAAGTTCGAGTGGAAACCGGCACACACCAAAGCCATGAAGAAGCTCAAGAAAACACTACGGAGGGCTGAAGCACTTAAGAAGTCGAGCTATGAGCGACCAATCATAGTAACGGTTGATACAAGTCCAACCGGGATCAGATGGGTCATCAGTCAAGCCGACTCGGATGGTTTGCGATATCCGATCCGATTCGGAGCAAAGGTTCTCAACGAAAGGCAACACGGATATGCACAAGTCAAAAGAGAATTATGGGGAGTCGTGTCGGCAATCAAATCGAATCGAGATTATTTGATCGGAGCCGAAGTAGTGATCGAAACGGATTGTCTTCCGATACTCAAGATGATGCGGTGTTGCACGATACCGGATGTGGCTATGCTAAGGTGGATTGCATATGTTAAGTCACTTAATCCGGAGGTACGACGCATCTCCGGAAAAGACAACGCGGTGACAGATATGCTATCAAGGGCACGGTTTGAAGACGACATAACCAAATCTGATAATGAAGAAGTTTCTGAAGACTACTTTGCTTCAGAGCACATATGCCGGGTGAACGGAGTCTGAGAATTCTGGGAAGAAGAATACGAGGGAGAAAGCTTTTTGATCGGGAAAGTGCTACAAGAAATTAAGGAGTCATCGGACAATAAAGAGAAGAGATCCGAGATCCGAAGTAAGAAGCGGCAAGTTCAAATGTTCTTCTTGAAAAATGGATTAATATGGAGGGAGCCGAAAAGACCAGATGGCATACCACTTCAGGTAGTCGGGACGAAAGAGCAACAAAACCGGATAATGTCCGAGTTTCAGGAATCCAATTGGGCTGGACATCGAGGGACATGGGCAAATTTTGTGAAAATCAAACAAAAATATTGGTGGAAGAATATGTACAAAGATATAGCGGAGTTCACGGAAAGTTGCGAGAAGTGTCAACTCTACTCCGGAGTTCGACAACGAGATGAGTTACATCCAACATTCTCACCGACAATCAACTTCAAATGGATGGTTGACATTGTATCCATGCCAACCGGGATCGGACAAAAGAAGTACTTGGTGTTAGCTCGAGAAGATCTCACAAACTAAGTAGAAGGTCGGGCACTACGAAGGAAAACGTGTTCTGCGGTATGCCAATTTCTTTTGGAGGAGGTGTTTTGCAGGTATGGGTGAGTAGCACAAGTGATTGCGGATCGGGGAGAACTCGACTCTGATAAAGCTAGGGAATTCTTCACCAAATATGGAGTTCGGTTAACACTAACATTGGCATACAATCCGGAAGCCAACGAGAAGATCGAACGAGGACATAGTCCAATCGTTAAAGCACTTGCAAAAGCATGCGACGGAAGGGTGAAGGATTGGCTGCAGATGCTCCCGTGTGCACTATGGGCAGATGCACTATGCGACATGGACAAGGTTGCCGTGGAAGGAAGAGATGAGCCGGGAAGAACTACTAACGGTCCGGATACGGCAACTGCAGGGAATACCGGAAGACATAGCGGAAGCAACATGCCGACAACAGGAAGCGCGATTCCGGAACAAAAGCCGATTCGACACAAAGCATCGACTACGACCGCGGAAGATTGAAGAAGGAGATTGGGTGATTGTCTATGACAGTAGTCTAGATCATCAACATACAACGATACAGAAGTTCGCAGAAAGGTGGTTCGGGCCATACGAGGTTCGGAAAGTTTTCGACAACGGAACTTACCGACTAAGCGAGTTGGATGGAACAATACTACGGGTGCCTATTGTGGGGAAACGGGTGAAGATTTTTAAGAAGCGGACTGACGGTGAACCTTATGTAGGCTTAGACAAGACCGACAACGAGGAGAAATCAAACAAAGCTCGTGATGATGCAAAAAGTGAAGAAAGTGGCCTACAATTGATAGTTGATATAAGGGAGTAATTGGAAAGTGCTATGGATGAAGACGAACAAAGAAGGCCGGTGAGAGTCTCTCACTAGGTAAAGAGATAAATTTGTAAAATAGAAGAAAATATTTATTATGTGCATAAGGCAAGATTCAAACCCTGTACCTCCACGTAGACAAACCCCAACCTTACCATTGTACTAACTTATCCTAACAATTCTAGATATAGATTTAACACATATAAGACCTTTATTTATGCCTACTCTTATTAAAAGGTAAACAATGCATTTTTTAGAGTGCGTGAATACTTTATAAACCAATAAAAAAAATTACTCGTGCACATCTAGCGTGCATGAGCACTATATGTAGGAAATAGAAGTATAGTGGAAAAGAGAACTCGTGCACATTTAGTGTGCATGAACACTTTAGGAAAAGTAGGAAGCTATGCTTAGTCTCTCCCATCCTTATATAAGAAGGAGAGAAAGATGTATTTGGGGGTTGATTTTTATAAGGTTTGAATAATATAAAATAATCGTGGGATTCACGATTTTGCCATCTATTTCTCGCTTACAATCTAAGTATCAATTAATACACTATACTCGTGGGATTCACGAGTTTCATATCTTCTTCTTGCAATCTCTTGCTAATGAACATTATCTCATATTCTTCTTTCTCCTAGTCCAAAACCCCAGCGGTTCCCACCCGACTCACACCAACGATCCGGCGTTGAAAGGCACGACAATGTTTTGGGCTGAGGCGCTGATGACAACAACCTACTTGATAAATAGATCACCTTTCAGTACCCTTGGGAGGAGATTCACCTCCGGAAGTATGGACTGGTAAAGATGTACTAAAGGTGTTCGGGTGTCTCGCATATGTGCATGTGGTGAAGGCCAAGAGAGCAAAGTTGGATCTGATGTCCCGACCATGCATATTCCTTGGATACGGCAATGATAAGTTCAGTTACCGGGTGTGGGATCTGGTCGACAAGAAGGTGTTTCGGAGTCGGGACATAGTCTTCATGGAAGATAGGACCATTGTCGACTAGGAGTCAGAGAAGAAGGTGATGAACTCTGGATCACCCAATGAAAACCAGCTTGAGGACACAAGGACATACCCGGTTGAAAACCGGATGTTAGCTGGTAATCGGATGACACTGAACGAACCGGCTAGATACAGACAAGAAACCGTACCGACCAAAGATGATAAAGAAGAAGACACCGGAACTATAGAACCGATCGAGGCGGAGTACATGGTAGTTGTAGAAGCTGGCAAGGAGATAATCTGGATGAAGGACTTTATCGGAGAGCTAGGAATCTAACAAGAGGAATACCAGCTCTACTGCGATAGTCAAAGTGCCATCCACCTTGCAAAGAACACGGCCTACCATTCCTGGATGAAACATATCCAGCAGAGGTACCACTGGATCTGGGAGAGGGGTAAAAGCATGCGAGTGGAAACACTATTATAGCTAATTAGCTACTAAAATGGCCATAGCTAATTAGCTATTTGTTTAGCTAGTCTTTCTTGTGGGAAAATCAAATATTTGAAAAACTAATTTATGAAAAAACTCAAATATTTGAACTTCTGTTTCAGACGTAGTGGAACTTGGGGAATATCACCATCATCTAAGGTCGACTTCAATGTCATCAATTTCCTGTTTAGCCTAAGTCTGATTTTGAACGCAGATGGAGTACTCAGAGCACGAACGCAGACGTAGCTCCCGCAACAACAAAAAATCGACATTGCAGATTGAGAGCTACAACACAGAACCCGCTCGATCATCGTCCAGGTATGTTTCAGTTACAGAAACCCCAAACATTTGTTTTTTCATTTTGACTACTGTCTGAACTTTGGTGCCGATTCATATTTCCCCAAAATCGAATAGGGCGAAGTCCTTGGAGTCCCATACAAGGATGTCTCGCAAATCGGGGAGTAGCAACAGGTGTGTTTATATTACTTTTTTTGTGTTTAATCCTGTCTTTAGTGATTAGGGTTTGTGATTGAAATTTCTGATTAGGGTTTGTGATTGAAATTTCTGATTAGGGTTTTTGATTATAAATTTCTGATTAGAATTTTTGAATAGGGTTTCTGGTTACAAATTTTGATTACAAATTAGAATTTCTGAATAGGGTTTTTGTTTATAAATTTCTGCTTAGTATTTCTGATTAGGGTTTGTGATTGAAATTTTTTATTAGGGTTTCTGATTGAAATTTCTGATTAGGGTTTTTGATTATAAATTTCTGATTAGAATTTCTGAATAAGGTTTCTGGTTACAAACTTCTGATTACAGATTTTGATTAGGGTTTCTGATTTCAAACTTCTGATTACAGATTTTGATTAGGTTAAGTTAAAGATTTTGCACCATTTTTGTTGTTGTTGATTGGGGTTTTTGATTCTCACATATTCTGATTTTGCACTATTTCTGATTTCTGAAATGATATTTCAGATGGCTCGTTCCTCCGTATACGAGAGTGCTAAACTTCGCAAAATTTTGCGAGACAAAGGAGGACTTCCACAACACCTATGGTCTGTCACTCGAGGGTGTTGACCCTGCTGTCCTAAGTGATAAATTGATCAGTGATATAGACTGGATGACAGTATATACAGTGCCTAGAGTCAAAGGCAAGGTCAAGCTGAAGCATGTACGAGCCGACTTGTACGATGACTACATGAGACTGCACCAGAAAGTTCATCAGGAGATCCCAGTCAACAATGAGTTGTCAGTTTCATTTGCTAGAGCATTTGCATATGAGTACTGCAAAACAGCGAAGGAATCTAGAGACCCTGAAATGTATAGGGTAGCTTGGGCAGTCTATGGTGAGGCATCGGTAAAAAGATGCCGAAAGATGGGGACCTTGGCACAAAAAATAGACAGATTTTGGAGCATGGCAGCTGTTGATGCAACTGCCGACTCCCAACAAGACCGGGGGCATACACCACACCGACACCCAAGGAAAGCCAATGTCGATGATACAGGTGAGACATTGGTTAGCTATATGCTAAAAAATGTCCATGAAGCCTGTGAGACATTGGCATTTTTTAAGACTGATTTAGAGAAAGCCACAATGGCTTCTGCAATGGAGAGCAAAGTTACTTCTGCTGTTACAACAATTAGAAATAAGATTCAGGTAACTATTGTTTTGCTGGTATGTGATTGTGTTATAAATAACGGGTAAAATGTGCTAATCAAGCATTATCTGGAATAGGTTGCGCAACAGGAGCTTGAATTAGAGGGGCCACTGGATCCCCAGCGTAAAATAGAACTGCAAATAGAGATCCAGGTTCTTTCAATGAACCTGGACCTTCTAGGTGTAAATACTGTTGCAGATTACAATTTGGATAAGCTTCAAGTAAGTTAACGATTCCTGAGCAAAGTTGGTGTATCTTTCAACAACAAGAATAATTAATCGGTAAATTTCTCTGTTGCGTTGAAGGAACAATACATTCATCAAGAACAGGTAGTTAGCTGCCTTAAGAAGAAGCTACATTTTGTGGAGGAAATGGTAAGGACCAGACAGGATTTGGACCTGAACATTCTTGCTCCCTTACCAAATGAAGTAGAACCAGAAAATGATTTATTGACAGTTCAAGCACGTTGCATCGCTTGCGGGTTAGGTGTGGAGGACAAAACTGCGTCTTTGTTGGTTCACCTACAACCATGCAACCACACATACCATCTGCTTTGTTTTCAACATGCCTGTCGAATTGTTGCATTCTGTTTGGGAGATTGCAGTACAACTCTACCAAATGAGTGGAGAAAACAAACAGGTATACCATACTGTAGCTAATAAGCTTAGTCTTTTCTAATTAGCTATCCTACTAGCTAATTAGCTACTGGCAGCTAATGAGCTACTAGCTAATTAGCTGTCCTAGTAGCTAATTAGCTATGGTACTAGCTAATTAGCTAGTACCATAGTTGTGTAAAAAAGCTAAATAGCTATCCTACTAGCTAAATTAGCCATTGGCAACTAATTAGCTATCCTAGTAACTAATTAGCTACTGCCATAGTTGTGTAAAGTAGCTAATAAGCTATCCTTGTAGCTAGTTAGCTATGGTACTAGCTAATTAGCTAGTACCATAGTTGTGTAAAAAAGCTAATTAGCTATCCTACTAGCTAATTAGCTACTGGCAACTAATTAGCTATCCTACTAGCTAATTAGCTATCCTACTAGCTAATTAGCTATCATAGTAGCTAATTAGCTACTGACATAGTTGTGTAAAGTAGCTAATAAGCTATCCTAGTAGCTAGTTAGCTATGGTACTAGCTAATTAGCTAGTACCATAGTTGTGTAAAATAGCTAATTAGCTATCCTACTAGCTAATTAGCTACTGGCAACTAATTAGCTATCCTACTAGCTAATTAGCTATCATAGTAGCTAATTAGCTACTGACATAGTTGTGTAAAGTAGCTAATAAGTTATCCTAGTAGCTAGTTAGCTATGGTACTAGCTAATTAGCTAGTACCATAGTTGTGTAAAAAAGCTAATTAGCTATCCTACTAGCTAATTAGCTACTGACAACTAATTAGCTATCCTACTAGCTAATTAGCTATCCTACTAGCTAATTAGCTATCATAGTAGCTAATTAGCTACTGACATAGTTGTGTAAAGTAGCTAATTAGCTACTGGCAGCTAATTAGCTGTCCTAGTAGCTAATAAGCTATCCTAGCTACTACATAGTTGAGAAAGTAGCTAATTAGCTTTCATTGTAGCTAATTAGCTATCCTAGCTACCACCATAGTTAATAAAGTAGCTAATTAGCTATCCTAGCTACTACCATAGTTAGTAAAGTAGCTAATTAGCTATCCTAGCTACTACCATAGTTGAGTAAAGTAGCTAATTAGCTACCATAGTAGCTAATTAGCTATCCTAGTAACTAATTAGCTATCCTAGTAACTAATTAGCTACTGCCATAGTTGTGTAAAGTAGCTAATAAGCTATCCTAGTAGCTAATTAGCTACTACCATAGTTGAGTAAAGTAGCTAATTAGCTATCCTACTAGCTAATTAGCTACTACCATAGTTGAGTAAAGTACCTAATTAGCTATCCTACTAGCTAATTAGCTATCCTAGTAGCTAATTAGCTGCTGGAAACTAATTAGCTATCCTACTAGCGAATTAGCTATCCTAGTAGCTACTGCCATAGTTGTGTAAAGTAGCTAATAAGCTATCCTAGTAGCTAATTAGCTACTGGCAGCTAATTAGCTATCCTAGTAGCTAATTAGCTACTGGTAGCTAATTAATTAGCTATCCTAGTAGCTAATTAGCTACTGGCAGCTAATTAGCTGTCCTAGTAGCTAATAAGCTATCCTAACTACTACCATAGTTGAGTAAAGTACCTAATTAGCTATCCTAACTACTACCATAGTTGAGTAAAGTACCTAATTAGCTATCATACTAGCTAATTAGCTATCGTACTAGCTAATTAGCTATCCTAGCTTCTACCATAGTTTAGTAAAGTAGCTAATTAGCTATCCTAAATAACTGTCATGTTATTGTAGAATCTTGTGGATTAAGGACGGCACATGATGTGTCTGGTGCTGATGATGCTGCAACAGATGAGGATACTACTGCCAATGTGGCTGAAAGTAAGAGTCCTGCTATCACATCTCCTTCAGATCAGCTGCACCCTATTCTTTTGGAACAGTGTACTGAATTAGGCAACGATGTGAAATGCCATGAAATAGTGGAAACAACATGTAAAACTGAGGTTCACAACAACAGTGTTTATGAACACTTGATGCAACATTTCTTCGAGTCTCAAGACCTTGATTCCACCCCACCGAGCCCAACTACTGAAAATGTCCAAACAGATCCCTCTGTACTTGAAAAGCTAGTTCAAGAAACGGCTGATGTGCAATTAGCTGCTGAGGCGATGGGAAGGTTGTCGGAGGAGGACACACTTGCGCATTGGGTCCTAGAAGCAAGGCTAAATGGGGAACCAACCAGAAAAAGGCTGAAGAAGGGGCCACGATCGGGAACAAGACCAGTTACTCGGTCAAGGGGCCCAGACGTAGTGGAGCGAAATACTGTTTAGTTGGATATGATTGTTAGCTTAGGGATTTTGCTAGGGTTTTATGAAGTTTTACTATCCTGTTGGACAAGTAAAACCTCAGATTGGTTGTTGCTTGATCCACATTATGTAATGGAACTCTATGATGTTTTTCCAAGATAATTTGAAGAGTGTTGTTCTATGACTGAAACTCTTTGATGTTCAGGATATTGTTTTGTGAGACTAGTAGTTACTTTGTGAGTGTGAATATGTTGGTGTTTTCTGATGTTGCAGAGTCTAAAGGGTTTGATTCTATTGCTCGTAAGGCCAATGGCAGTGTGGATACTGTTGATGTTGCGGCATGTTTAAAGGGCCCCATCTTGAAAGTAGATGTAGCAACTGACACAAGTGATCTGGTCACACAAGTTGATCAAGCATGTAGCACGGATGACTTGGTGTTGCAGGTAGATGCAGCATGTAGCACGGATGACTTGGTGTTGCAGGTAGATGCAGCATGTAGCACAGATGACTTGGTGTTGCAGGTAGATGCAGCATGTAGCACGGATGACTTGGTGTTGCAGGTAGATGCAGCATGTGATACCAGTGGATTGATATCGAGCAGAACAGTAGCTACATGCACTGAGGTAATCCAAGGATTGATAACTAAGTCGACAAAACAAGAGCACCAGAATGTGAAGCTAGGCCCAACACAGTCGACTAGGGGTTTAAAGAGGAAAAGGACACCAGTTGTGTCAGCCGAACCTGAGCTGATTGAGATTGATCGTATCCTACCAGAAAATGGTGTAACAGCGGCTCAGTTTCAGGAATGGAAACCTAAACCACTAGAAGTCGAGCGAAGAGCCTTGATCTTGGAGCTGGATAAAGTCTTGATGAGTGTGAGATATATGCAGCCAAGGAGGGACGCAAATCAGTTTCTAGAGTGGGCTGCGGAGTACTTCGATTTGTTTATTTGGAGTGAGAAACCAAAATCAGATGTGTGGAAGTGTTTGGCAAGATTCTTCCCAAAATGGCGAAGTCGTTTTAAAGGTCAATGGGCACGAGAAAATTGTGAGCAGATGGAAGCTGCAAGATTCAAGAGGCTTTCTGATTTTTGGGCTACTTGGCCTGAATATAATGCTGACAATACATTGATTTTGGATACAGAACATTTCCGACACTACTTCAATATTCGGAGATGCTGTCTCATTCTACCCGAGGAAATGCCTGAACAGTACCTGGTGCAAACAGTGAGCTGCCAACTAGGTGCATGGTTGTGGACTCCATACCGAGCTCAATATGCGGATAATATATGTAGACTCGTTCCACTGACTAGCAAGAGCTTAGCTGTTTATAGGAGATTTGTAGACATTTCCAATGGTAATTTATAAATATGTAAAGAGATGACATTATTCAATGAAGAATTTAATTACTTGTTCCCACTGTACTTATCTACTATGTAATTTGAGGAATATGTTGCAGATTGTTGATTTCATTCTATTGATGACTATTTAGCTATTGACAGCTAATTAGCTACATTTGTACAGCTAATTAGCTGCATTTGTACAGCTAATTAGCTACTGATGACTATTTCGCTATAACTTATAACTTAAAACTTAACAAAAAAGACATGATTTTATTGAGAAAGAAGCACAGAAAGCAGACTGTATACAAGAAATTGATTCCAAACGAATTTATTGATCTGTTTTCGCGAAATACATGTTTGTTTTACAAGAGAACATGGTAAGTGCTACTTGTAGCTACAAATTCCATGGCATACTATTGTAAATACATTTGTACAGCTAATTAGCTACTGA
This sequence comes from Azolla caroliniana, assembly GCF_043228905.1. Taxonomy (NCBI): domain Eukaryota; kingdom Viridiplantae; phylum Streptophyta; class Polypodiopsida; order Salviniales; family Salviniaceae; genus Azolla; species Azolla caroliniana. The sequence goes on along the minus strand of NW_028230437.1, from coordinate 12,894,471 downwards.
TGACTATTTCGCTATAACTTATAACTTAAAACTTAACAAAAAAGACATGATTTTATTGAGAAAGAAGCACAGAAAGCAGACTGTATACAAGAAATTGATTCCAAACGAATTTATTGATCTGTTTTCGCGAAATACATGTTTGTTTTACAAGAGAACATGGTAAGTGCTACTTGTAGCTACAAATTCCATGGCATACTATTGTAAATACATTCATACACATTAGCACCAACAGTGTATAAACCGGAGCAGCTATTGTATTCTGACATTGGGACGTTGATGCATCTGACCAAATGAGAGTACATATACGCTGCTGGTTTGTCTTCTAACAGCCTGTACACATATTCGTAGTCATCTAGTTTTGCATAAAAAATGCCTTCGATGTAGAATGTCCCGGCAGATACAAAATTTCCCCATGCATCTACAATATTCTGCCTTGCACACTGTTTACTAACCGTGCACTTTAATATATAGAAATCAGCACCCTCTGAATTGCCTTCTTCAGCATTTACAGCGAAGTTATCCCCAACGTTCAGGACATCACTCAAAGTATCTCCAAGTCCCTCATATGTGAAGTCAGCATTCTGCCCTGTTTCTCCATCAACTGCTTCCTTATCATTCAGAGTGTGATACTCCCAATTCTGAATGTATGCTTTGTTTAGACAATATCTCCAATTTCCCTACACACAATGGAAGCAAAAACAAGTCAATTCTCTCACCGCAATACAATGACCATCCAACCTGGAATAACCGCGAACAGCATGCAGAGATCGCAATTCGGGAATTCCTTGGCACTCCCAGGTCTTCTCCCTATTTACTTCATCTATCTTCACTTCCCAAAATTCACGTTTGATATCTCGAACTTGCGAGGAATAAACACCTGTGGCACTCGTCGACATATTTGTTCTTAAAAATTCAACTACATGTGATGCACAATTCATGTGCACACCATCTGTCTTTAGTTGTTCATGGGTAAGTGCCCGCTTTATAACAGCCCCTGCACCATCATGTTCACCTTTACCATGGCCAGACCCAAAAAAATTCCATCTCATCTCCAAACCTGTTATAGCAGGATACCTCCCCACAAAATAAAATGGATGTCGAGCCTTGAATTGTGACGCAGCTCCGTCAGACCAGACCCAATGTTGAGTAAGCTCCAAACGTTGAGCTAATAACCACTGCCAATGTAACTTAAAACAGTGTTGGACGAACAAGGTATCATGCTTCTTATCATCGGAAATAAAGAAATGAATTACTTTTTTAACATCACCTGAAACTCGAAAATATGTTATGTGCACAAAAATGGTTACCTGAACTGAACACCAATGCATAGATTGAATTTCATTCTGCTGCTTGAAAGTATAATTCTCTGCGAAATCTACTACTGAGACTACTACATCATTTGGGAAATCAGATATGCAAGTCTTAAACTGATGGGCCTGCCATGAATAAATGAAGTTGTGTTTAATGAACTTTCCTAGAGATACTACAAACAGAGACACCAAATCCCTTGGTTTAAGCATCTTCCGAACTAGATCCTTTCTTTTACACACCTTTCCTTCGAAATTGGTGTTCACTGACTCAAATAACTTCACAGAGATCAATATTTCACTACTCAATTCATTTGGACACCACCTAAATCTAGTAGGGCCACAATCTTGACATAAACCCATGACACATTTATGAATATGGAAGATAGCGTCAGATTCTCTCGGACACAATATTAAATCTAATAAATAACTCATGGAAGAGATAACGTGCTCAGATGATTTACACTCCTCTTGCGGGCTTGATCGACAGATTTGGCACCCACATGTGCAAACTGTATTAGTTAGGGATGCGCTATGGTGACGTAGTAGATTAACAGAGTCCTTCAGAAAACCCATCTGTACATGGTAAATGCAACAACATGTGTATCGATCCTTTAAGCGTCTCACAAAGTGTGGCTTAAGAGACTCGAATGTTCGTAGTTGAACTTTGATAGTTGGATGCATTCGTTTGAACCTAATAAATAAATCGACCTGCGTAATAAAGGGGAATTAGTTATTCTCGTAACTAGCTAACTATCCTAGTAGCTAATTAGCTATTCTAGTAGCTAGTTAGCTATTCTAGTAGCTAGTTAGCTATTCTAGTAGCTAATTAGCTATCATGGTAGCTAATTAGTTGTCCTAGTAGCTAATTAGCTATCATGGTAGTTAATTAGCTGTCGTAGTAGCTAATTAGCTATCATGGTAGCTAATTAGCTATTCTAGTAGCTAATTAGCTATCATGGTAGCTAATTAGCTGTCGTAGTAGCTAATTAGCTATCATGGTAGCTAATTAGCTGTCCTAGTAGCTAATTGGTTGTCCTAGTAGCTAATTAGCTATCATGGTAGCTAATTAGCTGTCGTAGTAGCTAATTAGCTATCATGGTAGCTAATTAGCTATTCTAGTAGCTAATTAGCTATCATGGTAGCTAATTAGCTGTCGTAGTAGCTAATTAGCTATCATGGTAGCTAATTAGCTGTCATAGTAGCTAATTAGCTATCATGGTAGCTAATTAGCTATTCTAGTAGCTAATTAGCTATTCTAGTAGCTAATTAGCTATCATGGTAGCTAATTAGCTGTCGTAGTAGCTAATTAGCTATCATGGTAGCTAATTAGCTGTCCTAGTAGCTAATTAGTTGTCCTAGTAGCTAATTAGCTATCATGGTGGCTAATTAGCTTGTCTACTAGCTAATTAGCTATCATGGTGGCTAATTAGCTTTCCTAGTAACTAATTAGCTATCATGGTAGCTAATTAGCTGGTCTAGTAGCTAATTAGCTATCGTGGTAGCTAATTAGCTAGTCTAGTAGCTAATTAGCTATAATGGTGGCTGATTAGCTTTCCTAGTAACTAATTAGCTATCATGGTAGCTAATTAGCTGGTATAGTAGCTAATTAGCTATCATGGTAGCTAATTAGCTGGTATAGTAGCTAATTAGCTATCATGGTAGCTAATTAGCTATCACGGTGGCTAATTAGCTGTCCTAGTAACTAATTAGCTATCATGGTAGCTAATTAGCTGGTCTAGTAGCTAATTAGCTATAATGGTGGCTAATTAGCTATCCTAACTAATTAGCTATCATGGTAGTAGCTATTGAGAGTAGCCAGTTACCTATGTAGTAGCTATCATAGTAGCTAATTAGCTATCATGGTAGCTAATTAGCTTTCCTAGTAGCTAATTAGCTGGTAATAACGAAATAGCTAACTAGCTACCATGATAGCTAACTAGCTAGCAGTACAGCTAATTAGCTTTTCTGCTAACTGAGCTAATTAACTTTCCGAGTAGAGTCAAAACAAATGTTGAGATAAATGTAAATACCTGAGGTACATCAAGAAGATGAATGGGATGCTCCTCGTATTGATTTCTTCCAACACGTTTCCTGCATAAATCCTTTTTATTGGGTGAAACCCTACTCTCATTAGTCCAAAACATTGTGATTACATCCTTGATTTCAAATGTTATGGGTGTCATTGGCTTACATCTTGTAGTTAGCTTTAGTAGACTAGTTCCTTCACCCGAGGAAATTATACGGTTCATTGTATTGTACACTGTTTTTCTACTAACACCAATTACCTTAGATAGCTCACTGATGTTTATATCGTCAACATCACTATTAAGTAACATCATTAGACTAGACCTTTTTAAGACAAGATCATCTTCTGACCTGCTCATGGATACGAAACTATTACGAAGATTATTTACTAAAATAGATGATATGTTTGCATTAAGACCATCACAATCAACTAAGTCCTTTATCGATGGATCATTACATATTCCATAAAGTACTACCTTCTTTTCTTCATTGCTGATGTGCTTGGTTTGAACATTGAAATAGTCTACAACCTTTCTCTCTATGATGGTAGTCGCATTACTTACATTCTCATCTAAACTATCCTTACCTTTACTGAGTGTGGCTTTCGTATCCTTCAACAATTGACGATGTTTCCTTTTTTTTCTGCCCAATAGTTTCGTATGGCTTGTTGTGTCCTGATAACATCATCCCTATCCTTATGATCATTGAGGGGTAATTCTAAACACCCTTCTTCCCCTTCCATTTGGCTAGACATGTTAAAACCCTAAATTTCCAGAAAAAAAAACAAGTATTAAAGATGGCTATGGGCAACAACAATACACAAAAATATTCCACACAATACACAAGATTAGACACAACAATACACAAGATAATCAATAGACAGAAAAGTTATTGCAATCCAAGACCGAACAGTAGAGGATTTCACTCTGTTGGATCCAACAGTTGAGGAGGCGATCCAAGACCGACCAATGGCAACAACTGAGTGTAGAATGTTGCCGTTGGATGAGTGAACTCCGTCAAATCGAAATGTGGAAGCAATCCGGGACTGGACAGTAGTGGCAACTGAGTATAGAATGATGGCAATGGAGGAGAGAACCCCGTCAGATTGAACAGTTACCGATGATGCTTGAAACGCACATAGAAGGCACTTGAGAATAGAGTGGCATAGAGAAGAGAACCCCGTCAGATTGAACAGTTACCAATGATGCTTGAAACGCACAGTAGCGGCCCCTGAGTGAGAGTGGAAAAGAGAAGAGAACCCCGTCAGATTGAACAGTTACCAATGATGCTTGAAACGCACAGTAGCGGCCCCTGAGTGAGAGTGGAAAAGAGAAGAGAACCCCCTCAGATTGAATAGCTCTTCGATTATGCTTGGAACGCACAGTAGCAACCCCTGAGTGTAGAGTGGCAAAGAGAAGAGAACCCCGTCAGATTGAACAACTCTTTGATGATGCTTGGAACGCACAGCAGCGGCCCCTGAGTGTAGAGTGGCACAGAGAAGAGAACCCCCTCAGATTGAACAGCTCTTTGATGATGCTTGGAACGCACAGTAATGGCCCCTGAGTGTAGAGTGGCACAGAGAAGAGAACCCCCTCAGATTGAACAGCTCTTTGATGATGCTTGGAACGCACAGTAATGGCCCCTGAGTGTAGAGTGGCACAGAGAAGAGAACCCCGTCAGATTGAACAGCTCTTTGATGATGCTTGGAATGCACAATAGTGGCCCCTGAGTGTAGAGTGTCACAGAGAAGAGAACCCCGTCAGATTGAGCAGCTCTTTGATGATGCTTGGAACGCACAGTAGCAGCCCCTCAGTGTAGAGTGGCGGCAGGTGGACTCGATAGGGTTTAGCAACAGTGGTAGCAACTAACCCACAGTACTCAACTAGAGATGGCCTACGTGATGTGGCAAAGGATCATGCATAATGGACCTAGGAATTCGATATATAATTTATGGTACACATTTATGGTGCACACATCAATTTATGTTGCACATTTATGGCACTCATTTACATATGTAATTAAAACACTCTAGTATTTTCAATGGTAGTTTTTTGCATACTTAATTTATTAATGATGGCTTTTTACTAAAATGACTATTTATCAATGGTAGCTTTTTGCATAGCTAATTAGCTATGTCAAGGACATAGCTAATTGTTTCCACTCGCATGCTTTCACCCAGAGAGTAGAAGATCAAGAGTTCGTGTTGACGATGATCCACACGGAGGAGAACGGGTCGGATATGCTGACCAAGGTGTCGACGACCGACAAGTTCGACACTGTCGAAAGCGGATCGGGCTGATGAGACATCCCATGCCGGAGTGAAGGGGGAGATTGTTGGGAAATCAGTCCCTCCGGATGGGATCCAGTTATGAATAAAGAGGGCCTAGTGAGAACCTGAAGAGATCAAGAAACCAGATCGGATAGGCCCGGTGAGAACTAGAAGAGATCCGGAAACCGGATGGATGGACCCGGTGAGAACCGGAAGAGAAGACATACTTGTAAATGTGTTGAGTAAGCCTATTGAGGCTATATTTGTAAATAGCCCTAAGTTCGTATAAGTATAAATATGACTTAGGGCAATCACTTTATGGGGTGGACAAATCTTGTCATATTTTGGCGTGTGCAAAGCTGTTGTATAGAGAGAGAGCGAAAGAGGAGATACAGAGGGATACTCTGTTGTAACCGCCGCCTTGCAAAGATACAGAGCTCGAGGTAGTTGCCTCCAAGCCTCTGATTGTACTGTTCTCATATAGTGATAGTTGGAGTCTGTGGGCTCCCGTGGTTTTTCCCATTTAGGGTTTTCCATGTAAACATCCTACGTACTCTCCTATTCCCATCTCTGTATTTCATTCTAATCGAAGTGATTCAAGACTCGATTGTGGCCGAGCAATATTCCTCGCTATTCTCTACACAATAAACCATTTCTCACCCGTAAGTTCTGATATTTGGATATGGGTCCGAGCATGATGCACATAATCCTCGAGAGAGGTAAATGGCTTACTCGACAAAGTGAGCAAGTGTTGCGCTTGTTCAGTTTGAGGTGGCTGCAAAAACTATTTCTTAAAAACATCAACAAAACCTTCCCAAGTGTGGGTAAGTTCTTTGCAGTCCTCAGGCCACGCCACCAAGCAGCAGCTCGGCCACCTCACTCACGACCGACATAACCAATTTTTACAACATCGGGCTTGGGGTGGAGCTCAAAGTGAGACTCCCAATGACCAAGCCTTGCTAATGGCCTTCTCGGTTCTTTCTTTCTTATGTCCCTTGAATGGCATTACTACGAAAGAAGGCCCACCTTCTTTCTTGGACTCAATAGTCAATTCTTGGAATTTCTTTTCCAATGCCATATTGGTCTGCCTCATTTCAGCCAATTGATTCAAGGTAGTAGTGAGCAATTGCTCAATAGTGATCTCAGCTTGTGTGCGACATGCGGATTGGAGTTGAGACGTCTCGGTCAGAGAGATCACTCCAGTAACGTTCAAAATTTGTTCCATGATGCAAGTTGTGGGTATGGAATATAAATTAGGAGGTTTAGAAAATACACAAGCAAAATGAATGCTTGAAATTTTGATTGGAAGAACTTTACCAAGAAAGCATCTCACGTCTTTACCCCTCTAGACATATGAGATGTGATTCGAGATCCGATAACTATGGTAACACTACGGTGTTTTAAAAACCATGGGGGCAAACATAGCTAAGATGTCTTTCTCGGATCTCTATTTTGAGTAATCATGGCGGCTCCCTGAGGCTCAACCATGGTTCCAACATCAATCTAATTTCCTAGTTAGCCTTATATTAATGCCAACCCAGCATGTATTGATATGGTCGAGAAAATGTATTATGTGAAAAAAACAAGTTCACTCGGAAGTAATATTCTAGTCTTGCGAGTAACAAGCAAATGTGATAATAAAAATGATAAAATAAGGCATTACCCATTAGAGGCTAGTAGTGACGAAAACAAGGGTAAAAAAACCCATGTGCTACGTACTAAAAATATAATGTCACAAATAAATGGGAGGTGCGAGGTATGCACATATACATCCTAATATGATGGTTGTAATTTGCACAATTGTGACATAAGCCACATATTGTTACGCAAAGATGTGGTACTCAAATCCATGAAGAAACATCAATAGAGGAACTCATGTGGTTTTACTCGAGTTCTAAGGCTCGATAATATGAGTTAAACGTACATGATCCATTGGAAAAAATCGTTCAAAAAAACGGCATGATGCCCACTCCATACGAAAAAAATAGTCTACACGGAAGCGTTACATCATAGGTAAACGCACGTAAATACTTTATACACGAAAAGGAAGGGGAAAAAGGAGAGTTAATTGTGGGCGAGTAAACAATAATTACGAGATAATCATATAAGTGAAATGACAATTTGTGGAATTAGAAATTAATTAGAATAATAAGCAATTAGGTGTATGGAACATTAAGCATGTCTTAAGGTACGAAACCCTAGAGTAGTCGACATGCACCTCCTCAAGACCACCATGTAAAAAGAATAGCGTGTGGAAGCAATAGAAAACCGAACACAGAAACATAGGTTTAATGGAGAGCTTAGAATATACACAGTACGCGGGAGAGACAGAGAGAGAGAAGACACACAAGATTCAATTCAAAGTAATACTCAATCTGTACACACACCGTGCTGAATGAGCACCTTTTATACAAGTCGTGACAATAGGGCTGACACAAGTAATGATAGTACTTGACCGCTCATAAATGAGCCTACTACACTAACTCCCAAAATTATTCCTTACGAGGAATATCTTCGCAACGGCCTTGTGGTTTTCACACCGATATTGCCATGTTATGCGTACCGATTTACGCACCGAGTCTACGCACTGGGTTACGCATCGTATTACGCACTAATGTTGAGCTTGTCTCTCAACTCTCCCCCTCAAGCTCAACTTGAAGTTCCACTTGCTCCATCGGATCTACGCTCCAGTTCCTTTTGGCTTCACGCCTTGCTCACGCTCTGCGACTTCACGCACCTCGACCCTTTCGGTCAGCTCGTCTGCATAGACGGCCCCTTCTCAACTTCCTTGTTGTTGCGGTGTTGGCGCCTCTTCTGCTGCCTTCACTTCCGCTTGGCCCTCAGTTGATTCAGCGTATCCGAATCAAACATCCGAACTGATTCGGCTTCCTTCCATCGATTTTCGTTTTTCTCTGAGTTGGTTGTCTCCAACTTGTCTTCGGTATTCTCCCCCTTGATGGCTTTATCTCCCCCATGCTTGACTGGCTTTGGCTCTTTCTTCCGGTTAGTCCCCTTATGTCCGCTTTAGGACTCTTCCGCGGATCCGCCCTCGGCTTCTTCAGCCAATCCGAAATCGAATTCGTCATCCGACTTGACGTCACGGTCTTTTCCGTTCCTTTCTTGCTCCCTTCCGTGATCATCTGGGATGTGGACATCATCTGGGACATCTCTCCCCCTCAAGTTTAGCACGTTGAGGTGACGCAACCCAAGCGCACCCGAGAATTGTCGCAACTTGTCCAGACCAAGAGGCTTGGTGAAGATGTCGGCATTCTGCCGATCCGTCGGAACATACTGAAGTTCAACTTCACCGGAGAGGACATGCTCATAGAAGAAATGGTAGTGCACCTCAATGTGCTTAGTCCGGGCTTGGAAGACGGGGTTCTTCGCTAGTTGGATGTTGCTGAGGTTGTCACAGTAGATTGTCCTTGGATCAGATACCTCCACCTGCAGATCCTTAAGTAGCCGCTTCAACCATATGGCTTCGCATGTCACCATAGCCACTCCTCTATACTCAGTTTCGGTGCTCGACAAAGCAACTGTCGGCTTCTTCTTGCTACTCCACCTGATCGCGGCACTCCCAAGAGAGAACGTGAAACCGGACGTGGATCGGCGATCGCCAGTGTTTCCAGCCCAATCAACGTCGGTGTAACCAATCAACTATGCGGAAGTATCGGTCCGATATAGTAGCCCCCGGTCCTTAGTGCCACTGACGTACCGGAGTACGCGTTGTGCACACTAAAGGTGCCCTCGGTCGGTCGCGCCATGAACTGACTAATCACCCTGACCGGGTAGCTGAGATCTGGTCGGGTGATGGTCAAGTATATAAGGCTTCCGACTATCTATCGGAACCTCATCAGGTCGCATACCTTTCCGGAATCGGGGTGAAGCTTGACGGTTCTATCCAGAGGAGTCGAGAAGGACTTAAAGTCGGCCATCACGAATTTGAAGAGCATACTCAGCACGTAATGTTGTTGGCTGATCAGTATGCCTTCGGGGGTGTGGATCACTTCGATCCTGAGGAAGTAATGAAGGTCCCCCAGATCCTTCATGTCGAATGATGCCGCAAGCTGGAGCTTCACGCGGTCAATCTCACCTAAGTCGGCGCCAGTGATGACCAAGTCATCAACATAAAGTAAAATGCTAACCGGCCCGAGTCAACCTTTCCGGATGAACAGTGAGGAGTCTGATTTTGACGTCGCAAAGCCCATCCGACGCAATCGTTGCGTGATCTTCGCGTTCCAGGCACGCGGGGCTTGGTTTAGTCTGTAAGGGGACTTCTTCAATCGGCACACTGCCGAAGTATTCGTTCCGAAGTGAAATCCGGGGGGTTGTACCATGTACACCTATTCCTCAAGCTTACCTTGTAGGAACGCATTCTTTACATCCATCTGATGTAAGTGCCACCCCTTTTCCGCAGCTACCCCGAGCAAAACATGGACGGTCTTCATCTTCGTGACCGGCGCAAACGTCTCATCGTAGTCGATGCCGTGTTTCTGTGCGTAGCCTTTCGCTACTAACCGGGCCTTGTATTGGTTGACTGAGCCGTCAGTGTTGTACTTGACCTTGTACACCCACCTACATCCGATCGGCTTCACACCTGTCGGTGCAACAACCAGGTCCCAGGTTTCATTCTCCGCCAATGCATGCATCTCTTCCTTCATTGTGGCACGCCAATTCGCGTCCTTCACCGCTTCTGTATAGCTGTCTGGCTCACGCACTTCCGCTACACGAGTCATGTAGGCATAGTGATGCGCCATGTACTCGTTGTTACCGAACCGCACAACAGGGTTCTTCTGGTGGGTACATTGGCGTAATTGCTCATTAGCCGAAGTTGAGGATTTCTTGGCCGACGCAAACTTTGCTCTCGAAGACCCGTCATCACTTCCCTCAGAATCGGACTCGCGTCGATCCGACTCGTTCTTATCCGTGTCGTAATCTGATACCTTCTTCTTCCCTTTTTCCTTGCGCGTAAGCCGTCTCCTCGGCTTCCTGCGCGGGGAATGCACGGCCGAGTCTCCACTACTCATTGGCTCTTCATCAGACTGGTCTAACCGACTCAACTATCCATTCGGTCCGCTTAACCGAAACGAAATCAGACTCTCTTCGCAGGTCCCGATTTCAGGCTCATCCGGAGGCATCTTGGCCTCGCTGACCTCATCGTCAGAACTCAGATTGGAGGTGAGGTCCGGAGTCGGAGGTAAGTACCGGGACGTGGACTCGTCAAACACAACGTCACGGCTCACGCGTGCTTGTTTGGTGCAAGGGTTATGACACTTATAACCCTTCTGCTTGTCCAAATAGCCAACCAAGATACACTTCTCGGCTTGCATATCCAACTTCCTCCATCTCTCCTTCGGCACATGCACATACGCAATGCTACCGAAAACTCTCAAGTGTCGTAGATTCGGGTTCCTTCCGAAATACTGCTCATGCGCCGACACTTTGTCTCGGATCCGATTCTGGATGTATACCACGGTTTGTACCACCTCGGGCCAATAGAACTTGGGCAAGCTCTTCTCCTCCAGCATTGCCCGCACCGCTTCCACAATCGACCGATTTTTCCTTTCGGCCACGCAGTTTTTCTCTGGCATATATTTGCAACTGAATTCTCGTCGAATTCCCATCTGTTGTAGATACCCATTGAATTAACCAGAGAAGTACTCTTTTCCGCCATCCGACCAGAGGCACTTGATCCTTCTTCCTGTTTCTCTTTCGACGAAACTCTTGAGGTCCTGGAAACAATCGAAGACTTCACTCTTCTTCTCAATGAGGTAGATCCACGAGTGTCGCTTATAGTTGTCGATGAAGGAGACGAAATATCGACTCCAGCCAAGACTAACATTCTGTGTCGGCCCCCATACATTGAAATGTATCAAGTCAAGCTTGTTCCGGCTCCGGTTACGCTCGTTAGGGAAAGGAAGTCGGTGATGCTTCCCTAGCTGGCAGGCTTCACAAATTTGCGCCCTCCGGCCACTAAATTTGGGCAATCCGAACACCACCTGTTTTGATTACAGGTCCTGAAGCCATTGATAGTTAACATGGCCTATCCGCTTGTGCCATAAGTTGATATCCAACTCGACTTTTTGTCCTTTCGCGAAAAAGTCCTTTCATGAACATTGCGGTGCCATCGTCACTAGAGTCGAGGATAAACATCCTCCCGTCTTTGTGCCCTTGCGCAATAACTCGACCTTCTTCTTCGATGAAGCACCCGAGATGCATGAACCGGATTTGCATCCCTTGGTCGACGATCTGACCGACTGACACCAGGTTCTTCGTGATAGTTGGGACGTGTAACACGTTCATGAGTTTCCCTTTCTGCCCGACATGGCTCAGGGGAACTTCACCGACATTCACGATCGGATGTAGAGTGTCGTCTCCAGTTGCAACTACTCCCGGTTGCATCGGTTTTTCTAGGTACGAGAACCACTCCTTGTGGCACGTCATGTGGTTTGACGCGCCGGAGTTGACGTACCACACCTCGTCCGACTTTGGGGTGATCTTCTTCATCACGAAGGCTGATCCTTTTCTGGATCCTTCAGCGTAGTGCGATTGCTGCCGATTTCCTTTGTCGGTCTGTTTGGAACCTGATCCGGGCCCGGTTCTCTCCGAATCGGCGCGTTTTTCCAGCACTCACTCTCCCTGTGGCCTTTCTTACCACAATACCAACATTTCGTGGCGGATTTCCCTTGCTGGTTCTCATCGCCTTGACTCCCCCTATTTTTGGAGGGTCTAGAATTGTTGTCGGCATCACTTCGGTACCTTCTTCCTTGATCCCGTCGGCCGCCTCCATTGCGCACCGACTCGCCTCGTCCGCCACGACCACGGGGCTTATCTCCCTCCGTGTACAACATCTTGTTGTCGACATGCGTGCTCGTCGATGCACCCACGTGGTTCTCCTCTATAAGGAGCATCGACTGTAAGTCGAAAAACGACGACGTATTCTCCTATGTACACACATCAGTTCGGATTGCTCCGAACTTCGATGCCAGTCCCCCAAGACAGATCTGCACCATCTTGCCTTCCTCGATGTTCACATCGATGGAGGCTGAGTCGCATATCTTTTTGATCTTCGAGCTCTAATCAGCCACCGACAAGTCGCGTTGTCGTAAGTTGCTCAGCTCCTGTCGGACTTGAAACTTCCTGGCTGTGGTGCTTGTGGTGAAATCCTTCTTCAGATTTCCCCAAGCATCCTTTGGCATTTTCGCATCCCGAATATAGCTCAGAAGCTGTTCGCCCACACAAGACATGAAGTAGTACAATACTTTGCTCACCAACTGTTCCCACACTGAGAAACCTTTGTCTGTCGATTCGGGTGCTAGGTCATTTGCTCCGTCGACATAGCTCCAATAACTGTGCCCGAGCAGGTACTGGTGCATCTTGTAGGACTAAGACGCGTAGTTTTTTCTATCGAGCTTCTCGGTAGGAAGCGAGCTAGCCATGTCTCTATCCATTTTGTTTTTCCTGTTCTTCTTTGTTGGTTTTCTTTTCAAGCTATGTCGGCTATAGAGGTTCTCAACCTCGCTCTAATACCATGTAAAAAAAATAGCGTGCGGAAGCAATAGAAAACCGAACACAGAAACACAGGTTTAATGGAGAGCTTAGAATATACACAGTACGCGGGAGAGAGAGAGAGAGAGTGAGAGAGAGAGAGAAAGACAGAGTGAGAGAGAGAGAAGACACACAGAGATTCAATTCAAAGTAATACTCAATCTGTACATACACTGTGCTCAGTGAGCACCTTTTATACAAGCCGTGACAATAGGGCTGACACAAGTACTGATAGTACTTGACCGCTCATAAATGAGCCTACTACACTAACTCCCAAAATTATTCCTTACGAGGAATATCTTCCCAACGGCGTCGCGGTTTTCACACTGATACTGCCATGTTATGCGTACCGATTTACGCACCCAATCTACACACTGGTTTACGCATCGTATTACGCATTAATGTTGAGCTTGTCTCTCAACACACCACATCTCCATAGAATCGGCCAAGTGATGGCTCAATAAAGAGTAAAGTGACATAGGTAAGCAAAATATACCTCGTCAAGGCCACAACATCCCATAGAATCGGCCAAGTGATGGCTCAATAGAGAGTAGAGTGGCATAGGTAGGCGACATACACCTCGTCATGGCCACAACATCCCATAGAATCAACCAAGTGATGGCTCAATAGAGGGAAGAGTGGCATACTCAACATCATATGCAAAAGGGCCATGAGGTGAGCGTGTGCGATTAGGGCAAACACGCTTGACCCAATGCACAACAATAATTAATATCGTAAGAGAAGGCTCAAGAGAGGGGAGCATAGGAGATACATCGCAATATACAGAAGGGCCATAAGTTGAGTGTGTGCGATTAGTGCAAACACACTCGGCCCGATGCACAATAATAATTAAAATCATATCACAGTAGAAAGAAGAAAGAAAAGAAAAGAAAACATAATACAAATTTGATTCGACCAACAAGGGTTGGATCGGTATGCGGAACGGAGAACCAAATAGGCACCTGGATCAGTGTCCGGATATATCGGTATCCGAAACCTAGAGCTGGACTAGAGAACCGAATTGTACTACAGAATAGTGAGAACTGGTAGGCCGTTGGAGCCTACGGTTCGAGCCTACAGTTTGAGCCTAATACGTAGGCATATTCCTTGGAGTTAGTGTCAGTCACTCCTATGAACATTGAAGTACATGTCAATACTTCTGTCAGTCCTTTTAAGGACTTGTATAAAAAGTGTTTTGTTAGACATCTTGTATGTACAGAGTGTTATTATTCTGAATTGAGTTTATTGTTCTACTCCCTCTGTCTCTCCCGTGTATTCAAGATCTCCATTAAACCTTCTTTTTATGTTCTGCTGTTATCTAGACTAGCCGGCTTTGTCTTAGCTTCCACACTTCTTTTTTTCCAAAAAGATTTCCTTCATTAGTATTAAGAAAAAATGCCAAAAGGCTACAAAATGTACAACTAGAGAGTGTTATATACAAAAGGATGATCAGGGCAAGGGCCAGACTTGATGATATTTCCAGATTGGTCCTTGAGAGGAGACCGTGAATAGAGGCAACTTCCTCCATAACTACAGTATTGTTTTCCTTTTCTTAAGAACAACCTCTGAAGAGGTTGACATATTGTCATATTGCCCACGCACTACCACCAATAAGCTCTCCCATAATTCTGGCAATATATTTGAGAGAAGGGGAATTATGGAATCATATCTTCTTTTACAACAATACTTCCATAAGTTCCATAATGTAATTGTAGATATTGTTTTCCATACGTGGGCTTCACTGCACGCATTTGCTTTCGAGGTTGCTGAAAAAAGGAGACAAATATTAGATGCCTGTCTTAGCCTCTAGAGCATCATCTGCCTCATACAATAAGATACTAGAATGGATAACCCCCATACCGTTGATCCCTAAGAGAAGAGGCAACTTGCATTAATTGTCAGGAATAAACAAAGAACTTTATTCCATACCTACTGGGCTAGTGAACAGGACTAGAGAGCATGCTTGTTAGTTTCCTGCGAGTCACCGCAATAACTACATTGACTAAGAACGGTTGCCATATTTCCTTTCAATGACTGACCTACTAATAGTGCTACATGTAGTAAAAGCCATCTGAAGAGAATGTATCTTGTTGGTCCCATAAAAGACCAAATCCATTTCCAATAAGCCTTTAAATGATTGCTTGAAATACCCCACTTACGCCAATGCTTTGGAGCCGTAGGAGTTGGAATATTCTTACACATGAGTAAGGTTCTACCAAATTTTATAGCATACTGAAAGAACGGAACATTCTGCACGGAACTTTCTGCATTGGATCCATCATGGGACTAGTCCAGAACTATCCCCCTGGGTCCCACATCAGCCTATTTTTTGGTTGTCATGCATATAACCAAAGAACATCCCACAAATGAGATATTGACAGTTGTGGATCGAAGAGCCATGTCTTACCAGTTTTGGCAATCACCCTAACTGGAATAGCGAGTAGGTTTAGTAGTAAATTATTTGAGGGTGTATAAGGCTGCAATTTATTATCCTGTTGAATATGGAAATAAAACATACACCCAACTGTAGAAATTCCTTTAACAAAGAGCATCATGCCATTTGTAAGGCAAGCAAACCACATATGCTCTTGCATTGGGGGAAGTCGCGTTGAGGCATGTGAGAAGACCGCTGAAATATCCATTGTCATTGTCTTCGCCCCATATATCGAGTGTAACTGCTTAAGTTGATCCACTTCTGGTATTTGTTGAAAATGAATCCAGGATCCCACTGATGTTGTTGGCCCATTGTCAAGTTTTCCCCAATACATTTCCAATAGAATCCCGAACGAGAGAATTAGCCAAAAGCAGTTGATTCATCCAACCATCCCACGTGTTAGGCATCTGCTTGTGTAAAACATTTAGCTTTCACCTGGGCTGAGAAAAAATTTAGCTGTCGACTTAGGAATGTGCACCAACAGCAAAAGAACTGACGCCACTATATGCGGTGGAAATCCACATGCTGAAAGGTCTAGACAACGAAGAAGTGCATAACTATTTAGCAAAAAACCTTGGAATCCTCCCATTATTCGAAATTGACATCATCTAAACAACTGACGCGTATACAAACCTGTGACGGCCAAAGAGGACGAGTGGGAGCTGGACAAGGCCGCGGTCATGGAGCTCAGACGAGCACAAGAAGCGTTTGACCGTGAAATAGAGATTTTCGGGCGAGTCATGGCTTCGGCATTGGAAGAAATTAATTTTGGGACCTCCGAGGAACTACGACCACTGTCCATTTCAAAGGATTTGCCGACTTCCAAAAAGACAGCCATTATCGAACTACTATGGAAGTACAAGGATGTATTCGGGTGGTCACATGAGGATATGAAAGGATTGAATAAAAAATTCTACCAGAACCAAATAAATCTCTTGACACATGCCATGCCAGTTCAATAACGAAGATATCGAATGAACCCGAATCAACAAACTTTTGAAAATCAGATTGATTCGACCCGTCAAACAGGCAACCTGGCTAATTTCTACTCTAGCATTCGACAAAATTTCATAAGCTCAAGGGCAGCCATAAATATTTCAAAAATTGGAGGGCAAAATATATCATTTCAAAAACTTGAGGGTAAAACGTAAATTTCCAAAACCAAGGGGTACAAAACAATATTTCGAAAACTTATGGTACAAAAATTCAACTCACATGAAGGAAAGGAAGAATACACATACACGCAACGTGATTTTATGATCCATGCCGTCGTGATGAGTTACTTGGTGTGTGATCCAATTGTGAGATGTGTTGGCTGAATGAGAAGGTTCTTGTCAAGCAAGCTCTGATCGAAGTTATCGATCATGGAGCAGTGTTCCGGTCGAGGGATTTCTGACCAACGAGAAGAGCGATGGAGTTTTGGTCAACTAAAGTTTGCAATGGCAAGTGGGTTCGATTGTGCAATGCACTGTCCCAACAGGCGTGCCAAAAGTGTTATCGGCTTGGATAACATGGTGTCGAATATCCGGTCCTTTGTCTATTCAACTCAAGGTCGTGTTCAGGAAAAAGAGTTCATTTTGCTTCAAATCACTGAGGACTCCGAACTATATGGACTTACATATGGACTCTAAACTATGGAGATGACCAAACCGGCTACAACCGACTGGTTACACAACGCTTGATGTATATTCTAGATTTCCCTGGAACATTCTAGACACTTTAGGAGTACTCCTCAAAACACTATAAAAAGAGGCATAATGCATTATTTCGAACCAAATCGGTTCAACGCTAGTCTTAAGCCTCCTAGCTACTATCGTATATTCTCTTAACATAATATATAGCTTTTGTTATCATCACTCTCTCACTCACTCTCACTCACTCACTCTCTCTCTCTCACTCACTCATTCACTCACTCTCTCCTTCTCTCGAGAGTTCTAGACCTCCCTTAGTACTAATCCTCATCTTTTAGTACTAGTTCCTTCTCTGTCTTAGTGCTGTTCCTGACAGATACATGGAGAAAAGTAAAAGAAGAAAAAAGTGGGCCACCAAGCCACAGTCTGAAACAAACGCTTATAACTCTTTCGTTTCGAAGCCAAATATAATGTGCAAATATGGGTTAGAAAGTTTGTGAAGTCAGCTATCTGTAGTATTTTAAATCAGTACATTTGGAGCTCGGATGAGGGGGATATGACTATTAGACGTTTGTTGTGTCATAGCTAAGAATAGCAGATGGAAAAGTTCTAAAAATAGCATGGAAAAGAAAGCAAGGGAAACTTATCTACTAGAGGAGAACTTCATTTAAAGCAAAAAGAGTAAGGTGGTGGTGAAGGGTCTCTTTCTTGTGGTGATTTCTTTCCAATTCATGTAGTGTTGTTTGAGTTCTTATCAATAGATATTTGTAGTTGTATCTTCTTTCTCTCTTCCTTCCATCATGATCATTCATTACCAATAGATCTTTGTGGTTTAGGATCTATATATATTTTTTCTCTCTTCTTTCTATGATCACTCTTTCAATTATAAATGATGATTTGATGAGGGGATCCTTCCAAGAAATGTCACCATTGCTCGAAAGAGTCCACAACAACTAGTAACTCCTTGTCATGCACCTCTTAGTTTATCTCCGTAGCAGTAACGTTTCTTGAGTGAAATGCGACTGGATGGGACTGCCCGTCCTTGCCTGGTTGTGATAGGATACTCCCCAATGCAAAGTGTGAAGCATCTGCCTCAATGATAAATGGCTTTTCGGGATCACTATGCGCTAAGATAGGAGCTGATGTGAATGTCGCTTTGAGTTGAGTAAAGGTTGTGTCTGCTTCAATAGTCCAAACAAATGCTTGATTTTTTTGGGTGTGTTGGGTGAGAGGCAATACGATCTTTGAATAATTCCATGTAAATCTGCATAGAAGTTAGCAAATCTGAGGAAACATTGGATGTCTCAAACAAAATGTGGGGGTTGCCATTCCAATACTGTTTTGACTTTTGTTGGATCCATGAAGATACCCTTGGATGAAATAGTATAACCGAAGAATTCGACTTGTTCGCTATCAAAATTGCACTTCTCAAGTTTGACATACAGACCATACTTTCTTAAGCATTCAAGTACTTTCTAGACATGTATATCATGCTCCTCTTGTGCTTTAGAGTAAATCAACAGATCATCTAAATAAATGATGAGAAAGATATCCAGAAAATTTCAGAAAATGTCATTTGCCATATGTTGAAAAACCGCGAGTGCATTTGTGAGCCCTAAAGGCATGACTGTATACTCGAAATGACCATACCGAGTGCGAAATGCAGTTTCCACTCATCTCCTAGTCGAATGCAAGCAAGATTATATGCACCCCTTAAATCAATCTTTGTAAAATTCTTTGCCCCACCAATGCACTCTAAAAGACTAGAGATTAAAGGTAGAGCATACCTATTTCTTATGGTGACTTTATTTAATCCCCGATAGTCCATGACCAAACGAAGCGAACTGTCCTTTTTCTTCATAAATAATATAGGAGCACCAGTTGGAGACTTTGAATGTAGAATAAACCCATGTGCAAGATTCTCCTCGATGTATTCACGAACAACCTCAAGTTCAGTTGGTGAGAGATTGTAGATCGGACCCCACGGTGGCGCTTTTCCTAGTTGGAGGACAATGGGATAATCGTACAGCCGATGCTTTGGAAGCACACTAGCTTTGACTTTGTCGAAAACATCAGGATACTCTTGATATTTTTCGGGAATTTGGTTGTTTGAATTCCCTTGAGTGGCACTAGAAGGTGTCACTGATAGCTCTAACAACAACCCAAAGTCCTACAAGGAAGGGTAAACAATGGGAGAATTTATGTGTACACCTTAACTTGCGAGATATATGGCATTCCGACAACTTCCAACGAAAAAGGGACTCTCTCTTATTCTCCTGATCAGATGGGAGAAATAGTTAACCCACCCAATCTCGCATCGACCCTCTTTATGTAGGCAAGGCCCTAGAAGCGAAGGGAGGGTGGTGTCGCATAACTCCAAGCACGACTTTCTTTGACCATTACCCGGTAATCGGTCACTTTCACTTGCGGGGCTCATTCCAGCCTCGAATCCCACCCACTATCCACACAGTTATAGAGGTGAAGGAACAACTTGCCAACCAATGGTCACTACCCGTCAATGCCTCATTAGCATCTAACAAACTTCTAGCTAAATTATCAAGAGCTTCAACTCTACTGCACGAGATTGTCAAGACTAGAAGTAAGTATGCTCAGGAAAAGCGATAGAGGACAAAATGGGGACTAATAGCCTTGCAACGACCCCAACAGTGATACCCGGCATGTAGTTGGATCGCGGGATAGGTTGTCATGGCCAAACATGACCTCATCATGGTAGAAAAGGCAATCTATGACATGTAGTTTCATGGAAGCATGGCTCTATAGATTCGAGTAGGGGACCAAACCATGAAGGAATTCTTCCGATCCAAGGGACCGAGGCATGCTAGAACAATGATACGCAGCCTCAACCGAGCGGATGGAACTACCACAGAGGATGGCGACGAAATGAGGAATATTGCCACAAGTTATTTTAAGGGATTACTTACTGAAGATAATATGGCCTCAGGGGAAGACATACGAGAAGATATTATCCTCTAGAGCATACCTAAGAAAGTCACGACGGAAATGAATACGTGGCTCGTGCGTCACCTATCAATCATCGAGATATGGGAGGCCCTCTCTGATTTGGATGTAGATAGCTGCCACGGAATCGACGGCCTCACCCCTCACTTTTCACATGCCTTTGGGACACTATTAAAGAAGACCTTCTCCAGGCATATGAGGAGATCGTCACCTCTGGAAACATGCAAGAGGAATTTGGATAGGGGATGATACATCTCATTCCTAAAAGTGGTGGGAGTGCCAATAACATTAGTAAGTGGCGGCCCATAACTCTCCTCAATACTATCTATAAGTTGCTCGCAAAAATCGTGGCACACTGCTTAGAATCACTTCTCCCTCAGCTCATTCATCCGTCCCAGATAGGTTTTGTTAGAAATCGGAGCATCCTAGATAACCTCTTCTCATTTTGGGAAGCAGTAGCCCTTGCCAAGTGTACCAACAATAGGGTAGTTGTGGTGCTCCTAGATTTTGAGAAAGCATATGTTAGGGTATGCTGGAGATTTCTAGAAAGTGTGATGGGGAAACTTGGCTTTCACGAGTCATGGATCAAAGGCATTACAGGACTTTACGGGAACGCCAACAACCCCTTTCTTCCGAATATCGCGGTCCATCCGACGGGTTGCCCACTGGCTCCATCCTTATTTCTATTATACACCGAAGCACTCTCTAGCTTTCTCAACTCGCGGCATCTAAGCCTACGTGGTCTTCGTGTGCCGCATTCTCATCAAAGCCTCCTAGATATAGAATTTGTAGATGACATTGTGGTCTACTTGCGAGGCGACTTGAAAAATTTACAAAATCTAGAAAGTGGTTTAGCCGTATTTTGCAAGAGATCCAATTCCATGATCAATTGGCACAAATCTTGTGCAATATGGCTCTCTCATGAAGCACATCCTACGTGGCACCTAGATCCTGCTTTCAAGTGGATCAATCAAGGAGTGAGCACCAAATATTTGGGTTTCCAAATTGGGTTCAACATACCTCCAAAGACTATTATGATTACACCAGTTATTCACTCCATTTGACAAAAGTTAATACATTGGAGTTCGAAAAAACTCTCGCTAGCTGGGCACATCATAGTGGCAAACCAGGTATTACTCACAACAGCATGGTACAACCTATCATGCTTGAAAATCTCGAAAGAAAGTATACACCAGATTCAGTGACTGGTATGCAACTACATTTGGTGTGGTAAGGAAGATCATACAACTCAGGCGAAGGTGGCGTGGCCTATACTCACATCACCTAAGTCAAGAGGAGGATTGGGTCTTATTGATCCCCTCTCACAATCAAAAGCCCTACTCGCCAAATTTGTGGTATGAGGACTCCAACCAGGGAATGAATGTTGGAAAATGTTACTACGGTTACGCTTCGCTTACTTTAGGCCACGAAAAGGGACCAATTGGGCCCCCCAAACTAGATGGATTCTAAACATGGATCTCAAACCTAGTTTCTCCCACCAACTAGAGGATAGATTTAGTGCATCCATGTGGAAGCCATGGTGTGACATTAGACGAGGACTCAAGTGTGATCAACCCAATTCTGAACCTGCCTGGCTTAGTCAACATATCCTATGGAACCCATGTATTAGGGATGAATCTAATTAACTAACTGGATCATGTAAGGGGCTGTCATGGGGATAGATGTTGGAAGGTCCAGGAAAAAGTATAGAATGTTGGAGACGGCTTATGACATTGCCAATACAAGACCAAGCCAACATCCTCCATGGAATCAAGCGTGGATGGGCTATGAGATCTGAAATCATTAACGCTCTACTGATTAGGGAAGTTGCTCACCAAAGGACAACAACGGAGAAATGGATACGCTACAAGGAGGAGGGCTCTTTGATCCCAAGAGGTAAGGACACACCGGACAGGATCGAAGGCTCTGAATTGCAGGACAACGAGACATCAACACAACATAAGGCAATTCGAATACTAGCATATATTGGGCAGAAATGGATTGTAGATCCTGATCCGATAAAAGTACAACCAGATTGACACATATGTACTCATGAAAACACAAGGCAACGTAAGGTCAGTTGGGACCCTTTGCAATGGACATGTTGTGATCCTTACGTGGAGCAAGGAAGCAAACCTATCCCTTTCTTTCAATTCACAACTAGATTGGGTCGCCATATTATAGCCACTCAATCCGCTCAAGAGCTAGCTGCTGCAAAGGTCTGGCACACATATCATGTTCCTTACACAATTATGACCAAGTTTTGGCAGAAACTTTGGAACCAACAACACACGAGGCAAATCACCACTTTCCAATGGCTATTAATACATAAGTCACTACCGGTTGGTGCATGGCAGCGTGGGAACCTCAACTCTTCTAATTGTGTAGCATGCCCAACTGTATTAGAATCCACACGACATGCTCTATGGGACTGCCCAAAGTCCCATTGAATATGGTGGGGGGTTGTCCGCTTATTGCAATTATGCCAAGTGCAAGGCTCAATCAAGTGGGGGAATGTATGTTGGCTATCATGGCAAGCCCCAATTGACAGCTATGAGCATTGGGAAGAGGGGATGACTTTGGTTATAAAAGCACAAGAGATTTTTTTCTCCACCATCAGCAATATCCACTCAACTCCTATTAGTGCCAAATCTCAAGTTGTGTTGGACTTGGTCAACCCAATAATTCTTTGGATTCTATGGAAACAACGGTGTAGACGGGTCTTTTCCAACCAAAGCGCGCAACCAATAATTTTAATGCAAGAGATATGGAGTGCAATTGTAGCCACTCTAAAAAGCCAATATGATGGCCTCAAGGGCGACTCCGATAGTGTTGAAAGACAACTAGTCTTTATCCAACAATGGTCATCCTCTCCTTTTCTTGAGGCAGTGGGCATCCACATAAGATGGACCTATCGTGTCCCTATAGGGATTTGTATATAATAGTCTTATCTGTAAAATCTTTATAACTAATGGAAGGAGTTTTTTTCGGAAAAAAAAGAAATAAAGAAATAAAAGAAGGTGTCACTAATATTGCAAATAAGAAAAGTTCCTCCTTTCGTCCCACTTAGGACAATTGTTGCAATGTGATGGTTGAGATTTGATGAAACGGAGATGGTGCACTGGTAGAACTATATTCTTTAAGGGAATATTCCTGGGTTTGATCTTTAGCAATGTTGTTTTCTTGCCTCCTCCAATCGATTCTTGGGTTATGTAGCTCGAACCATGGCAAACCAAGGACAATTGGATGCTCAGGGCTACGTATTATATTAAAGGA
Organism: Azolla caroliniana; assembly: GCF_043228905.1. Lineage (NCBI taxonomy): Eukaryota > Viridiplantae > Streptophyta > Polypodiopsida > Salviniales > Salviniaceae > Azolla > Azolla caroliniana. The sequence goes on along the minus strand of NW_028230437.1, from coordinate 12,870,999 downwards.
AACTACACATCCTAAATCACCTGAGAGTATGTGTATTGGCTCAGACTCTTCGAATATCTTCCCTGAAGCTATGGGACATCCATCAATCACTACTACGGAAACTAGGCAAGGAAGGGTATGCAAGGATATTTGATGTTTTTGGGCAAACTCTCTATCCATGAAACAAGAATTGGCTCCGGTATCTACGAGGGCTTCGACCTGAAGTTGACAACTCGGTGTCCTAACTTGTACTTTGTTGAGATACAAGCTCAACATTGGGTGCATAAACCGGTGCGTAAATGAGTGCATAGATTGGGTGCATAAACCGGGTGCGCAACGAGAGGTCGTAGCAGTGTGTAAATCAGGAGGCCGTTGGATAGATATTCCTCAGAGGAATATATTTTTGGGAGTTAGTGTAGGGGCTCATTGATGAGCATTGAAGTACGAGTAAGTACTTCTATCAGTCCGTATGGACTTGTATAAAAGTGCTCTCTGAGCACGTCTTATGTACAGAGTTTTAGAGTATTGTTTTGGAATAGAGTTTTTTGGGTTCTGCTCTCTTTGTCTCTCCTGTGTACGCTATATTGATTAGGCTTTCCATTAAACCTTCCTTGTCTCTCGACTTTTGTCTGTTGTTACCCAGTTGTGTCTGTTACGCTTCCACACGTATTCCTTGACATGGTACCAGAACGTGAGGGTTGAGATCCTCTGTTGCTCACAATGAAGAACAAAAGAAGGAAAGAATGGACAAAGGAATGGCTAGCTCACTTCCGACAGAGATATGTCGATGCACCTTCTTGGTCGTACAACTATGCATCTTGATCGTACAAGATGCACCAGTACCTGCCCGGGCATGGCTACTGGAGTTATGTCAATGGAGGTAATGACACAGCACCCGAATTGTCACACAGAGATTTCCTGACCTAGGAATAGGTGCCAAGCAGATTTCTCTACTACTTCGCATCCTATGTGCACGATCAGCTTTTGAGCTACATTCGATATGCGAGGACACCGAAGAATGCTTGGGGAAATCTCAAAAAGATTTTCACCGCGAGCACCACAACCAGAAAGCTCCAACGTAGGCAAGAGTTGAGCAATGTTCGACAACGAGATATGTCGTTCGCTGATTACACCTCCATGATCAAGAACATATGTGACTCTCTTGCCTCCGTCGATGTAAACGTCGAGGAGGACAAAATGGTGCAGGTTAACTTCGGAGGGTTAGCGTCAAAGTTTGGAGCATTCCAAACTACTGTTTGTACGAGGGAGAATACGTTGTTGTTTTTCGATTTGCAGTCGATGCTCCTAGTAAAAGGATAACCATGGGGGTGCCTCCATAAGTACGCACGCCGACAACAAGATGTTGTACACGGAAGAAGATAGCCCCCGTGGTCTTGGCGAACGACGCGAGTTGACGCACAATGGAGGTGGCCGACATGACCAAGATGGAAGGCATGGTCGTAATGCCAACAATAGTTCTGAACCCTCCCGAAGCAGGGGGAGTCGAGGCGGCACCGAAAACTGGCAAGGAAAGCCTGTCGCGGAATGCTAGTACTATGGAAAGAAAGGCCACAGGGAGAGCGAGTGCTGGAAGAAACATGCCGATTCGGAGAGAACTACATTCGGCTCTAGGCGGACCGAACAAGGAAATCGACAGCTATCGCACTACGCCGAGGGCTCCGAACGAGCCAAAAATGGATCGGGCCTAGCCTTCGTAATGAAGCACAAAGCCAATTCGATGGCGGTGAACACCTCTAAACTGAAGGAGGTGTGGTATGTTGACTCTGAAGCATCAAATCATATGACAAGTCACAAGGAATGGTTCTTGTACTTGGAGAAACCGGAAAAACAGGGAGTGGTCGAAACAGGAGATGACACTCCGCATACCATCGAACATGTCGGTCAAGTACCCCTCAGCCACGTCAAGCAGAAAGGGAAACTCATGAACATGCTACACGTCCTAACAATAACGAAGAACACAGTCTCAGTCGGACAGATCGTCAACCAAGGGATGCAAGTTCGATTCACGCATATAGATTGCTACATCGAAGAAGACAGGAAAGTCATTGCGCAAGGGCACCGAGAAGGGAGGATGTTCATCCTCAATACCAATGAAGTCCTAACTGCGTTGTTCGCGAAAGGAACGAAAGTCGATTCGTACATCGACCTATGGCACAAGCGGTTCGGCCATGTTAACTTCCCATGCCTTCATAAAATGCGGATGAAGAACATCATTTTCAGATTGCCAAATTTTAGTGGCCGGTACGGCCAAGTCTGCGAAGCTTGCAAGCTCGGGAAGTAGCACCGACTTCCATTTCCCAACGAGCATAATCGGAGTTGAAATCTACTCGATGTGATCCATTCGGATATATGAGGACCGACACAGAACGTGAGCATCAGAGGAAGCCGTTACTTTGTAACCTTCATCAATGACTTCACTTGGCACACTTGGCAATGTTTCCTCAAGGTAAAGAGCCTTGCGGAAAGGGAAAGCAGGCGAAAGATCAAGTGCCTAAGGTCCGATGGCGGGAAGGAGTACTTCTCCAACCAATTCTTGAGTTATCTACAGAAGGAGGGAATTCAACGTGAATTCTCATGTAGATACACTCCGCAACAAAACAGCGTGGCCGAGACGAAGGATCAGACGATAGAAAAGGTGGCAAGGGCAATGCTTGAAGAGAAGCATCTTCCAAAGTTCTATTAGGCCGAAGCAGTCAAAACAGCCATCTACCTTCACAATCGGGCATCTGCCAATGGAGGAGTGTCATCACATGAGTGTACATCAAGAAGAAGCCGAACTTGGCACACTTACCGGTCTTGGGTAGCATTGCGGATGTGCATGTGCCAAAGGAAAAACGGAAGAAGTTGAATGCCAAAGCTAAGAAGTGTATCTTGGTTGGCTACTCGAATGAACAGAAGGGTTATAAGTGTTATAACCCCTAAACCAAAAAATCTCATGTAAGTCGTGATGTTGTGTTCGCCGAGTACGCGTCGTGGTACTTGCCTTCGCCTCCAACTCCTAACGACTCCATTCCGATCTCTGACGAAGAGGTCAGTGAGTCTGAAATGCCTCGGGATGAAGGAGACATCGGAGCTCTTGAAGAGAGTCAGTGGGCCGAATGAGTGACTGAGTCGGCATGACAACTCAGACGCAAAGCTAGCGAGTAGTGGAGACTCGGTCGTTCATTCTCCGCATAGGAAGTCGAGGAGATGGTTTATGCACAAAGAGAAGGGAATGAAAAAGATGCCGGAGTACGGCACTGGTAAACACGAGTCAGATCAAAGTGAATCCTACTTCAAGAAGAACGAAGACAGTCCTTCGGAAATGAAGCCCGCGTCGGCGAAGAGGGCCTTAAAATCGACTAATGAGCAATTACGCCAATCTACCCACTAGAAGAACCCCGTGGTGTGGTTTGGATACAATGAGTACATGGCACAATTATTATGCATACATGACGCGAGTGGCGGAACTGTGTGAGCTGGAGAGTTATGCAGAAGCAGCGAAGGACGCAAATTGGTGTGCCGCAATGGAGGAAGAGATGCTCGCGTTAGCGGAAAATGAAACCAGGGACCTGGTTGACGCCCCGAAGGGTGTAAAGCCGATTGTATGCAGGTTGGTGTACAAGGTCAAGTACAACACCAACGGCTCTATCAACCACTACAAGGCCCGGTTAGTAGCAAAGAAATACACACAACAACACGGCATCGACTACGATGAGACCTTTGCACCAGTCACCAAAATGACAATTGTCCTTGTCCAGCTTGCGGTAGCAGCAGTAAAGAGGTGGCATTTACATCAGATGGATGTAAAGAATGCGTTTCTTCAAGGAGAACTAGAGGAACAAGTGTACATGGTACAACCCCCCGGATTTCAGTTCAGAGAGAACACCTCGGCGGTATGCCGACTGAAGAAGTCCCTCTACAGACTAAAACAAGCCCCGCGTGCGTGGAACGCGAAGATCACGCAACGCCTGCTTCGGATGGGGTTTGCGACGTCCAAATCGGGCTCTTCATTGTTCTTCCAGCAAGGTCGACATGGATCTGTTAGTATTTTACTTTATGTCGATGATTTAGTCATCGTTGGCGCTGACCTAGATGAAATCAGTCGCGTAAAGTCCCAGGTCGCAGCATCATTCAACATGAAGGATGTAGGGGACCATCATTACTTCCTAGGGATCAAAGTGATCCGCACCTCCAAAGGCATACAGATCAACCAACGATATTATGTGTTGAGTATGCTCTTCAAATTCAGGATGGCAGATTGTAAGTCCATCTCAACTCCTCTAGACAGAAACATCAAGCTTCACTGAGATTCGGGAAAGGCGTGTGACCCAACACAGTTCCGATAGATTTTCAGAAGCCTAATTTATTTGACGATCACTCGACTGGATCTTAGTTACCCGGTCGGCCTGATAAGTTAATTTATGTCATAGCCCATGACCAAACACCTTCAGTGCGCGCAAAGGATATTGTGGTATGTTAGCAACACTAAGGACATGGCGTTGCTATAGGTAGGAGTAGCCCAGCTGTTAGTCGGTTACACGGATGCCGATTGGGCCAGAAATGCTGGCGATCGCAGATCAACATCTGGATATACGCATTTTCATTGGGAAGTGTGGCGATCGCATGGAGCAGTAAAAAGCAGCCGATAGTGGCATTGTCAAGCACGGAGGCTGAGTATTGAGGAGCGGTTGTCGCTATGTGTGAAGTCATCTGGCGCAAGAGGCTACTCAAGGATCTGCAGGTGGAGGTGTCCGATCCGACAACGATCTATTGAGACAACTTTAACAGTGTCCAACTTGTGAAGAACCCCGTCTTCCATGCCCGGACCAAGCACATTGAGGTGTACTACCATTTTTTCCGCGAGCATTGTCATAGACAGGATGCCACATGGAGTGGTGGGGGTTGAACCCATGACCTTCTGGTCTTATTGGGCAACCTTAACAATTGAGCTACATCCATCTATGCGTTATTGTATTGTATAAGATTCAACTTATAACATTATAGATTGATCACTAGAACTTTCAAAAACCTTCTAGAGAATGCATCTTCATGCACTCTCTAGAAGTTTCCATGCGCTCTCTAGAAGTCTTCTAACTTTCATGCATACCTCCACATTCTTGTATAAATATTGGGGTGCACCTTGATTACAATCAAGCTGAACAATACCAGTTACAAAAGCATAATTCAATTCTTGTTCATTTGTCTATTTTCTCTCTCTCTTGCTTGTTCTCTTGTCTATGCTCTCTCTCCTGTTATCTCTTAATATTGAGCCTCGTCTACTTGTCCGTGACAATCTTGTGATCTTGTTTATGCTTTCGCTCTCTCTTAGTACCTAGCCTCATTCCACCCTTCCGTGACAATTTGTTCACCTTCCCATTTCTAAGCGTCAACATGTCGGATCTTCAGCTCATGGAAGCCATGCATAAACTTCAACTTGAAAATGACAACCTTCAACTTGAGAATAACAACCTTCAAGAGTCGTTACAGAAGCTTCAAGTTGGAACACCGATAGAACTCGAAGAAAAAACCAACTCTCCTCCTGCATCAACAAATGTTCTACCTATAGAGTCTGGTTCCTCATCTAGGCTTTCTCCAACTCCTCCCCATCCGACTACAAGTATGGAGCCCAAGATTAGTTTACCTGACAAGTTCGATGGCACGAGGAAGCACTTCCGAGGGTTCATAAATTAGATCAAGCTTATTATCCAACTACAGCCTCAACGGTATGCAGATGATTTTCGTCAAGTTGGTCTCATCGAGACCCTTTTGTCAGGAGCTGCACAAGCCTGGTTTGCAGCATTGGTCGAAACTTCATCACCACTTCTACAAAAATTTCTTGCCTTTCTGGCAAAGTTTGAGGCAACATTTGGGGATACAAACCGACACCGAACTGCCATTACCAAACTCTATTCATTAAATCAAGGTATGTCTCTGAATTTAGACAATTAGCATGTGATGTTCAGTGGGATGGCCAAGCTCTCTATCACCATTTTCGTCGAGGCCTTCGAAGCGAGATTAAATATTTACTCCTCAACTTTCCGGAGCCTACGTCATGGTCGCAAGCCATCATGCAAGCAGTTAATTGTGACGATCGGTTGTTTGAGCTTCGTCAAGAGTAACGAGCAACTTCAAGGTGGAAACCCTCTTCGAGATCTTCTCCATCGTCATCGTACGATGACGCCGCGCCGATGGAAATTGATCGAGATCGCGACCCGCCACTCATCGAGACAGAACGGAGGTATTGCCGAACTAACGGACTATGATTATATTGTGGTGCATCCACCCATCTAATTCGTTTTTTCCCAATCAAGAATAATCAACAACAAATATCTACAAACAATACGACAAGACGGATCCAACAAGCAGAAAACGACGGTGTCCAACTACAATAGGAGCCATGTGGTTGGACAATCCGCATTCGTGTCGCGCACATAGTTTGGCTACATCGACAAAAGATTTCTCCTTTTCGGTAAGCATCCATTTCAAGTCGATTTCAATTAGGTCCTTAAGACTTCTTGATTCCGGGGCAACAACGTGTTTTATGGACAAAAGGTTCGTTCGTAAACACAAATTTCCGGTTGTCCAATTGTCCAAGCCAATCCTAGTGGAAGCTATTGATGGACGCATGCTTTCTTCAGGAGCAGTCACCGAAGCCACTGTTCCACTTATCTTACAGTTCGGGGACCACCAGGAGGCCTTAACGTTTTATGTTATCACTTCACTGCGACATCCGTTCATCCTTGGTTTGTCTTGGCTGAAGGCACAAAATCCACTTGTTGATTGGCACAATCACTCTACTTTCTCCCAAACCAGCTCGGAGGTGCAAGCAGTATGTCATGTTGTAGTAGGTGCTCACCCTCCCATTAAAGCAAGAATTAGCTCCAAGGCGGATGCTCACATCCAGTCACAACAAGGAAAATAGTGTGTAGTGCCTCTGAGTCGAGCAATCCAATTAGGATAGCTACTGACTCACTACCGTCCAATTATGAAGACTTCAGGGACGTGTTTGAGATAAAGAATGTTGATCACTTGCCTAAGCATCGACGCTACGACTGTCCAATTGATTTGCAAGAAGGTGTCAGTCCTCCCTTTGGCCAATTTATGGTTTGTCAGAACCAGAACTCCAAGCACTCCGAACTTATCTCGACAAGAACCTTGTAAAGGGTTTTAATCAACCCTCAAAATCACTAGAAGGAGCTCCTATTTTGTTCGTGAAAAATAAAGATGGCTCCTTACGCCTCTGCGTTGACTATCGGGGTCTAAACAAGATTATTGTTCGCAACCGCTACCCACTGCCTCTCATCCTAGAGTTGTTGGATCGACTCTGGACTGGGCAGATCTTCTCTAAGATTGACCTATGGGGAGCATACAATCTAGTACGGATCAAACCTAGAGATGAATGGAAAACTTCCTTTAGAATGCACTACAGTCATTTTGAGTATAAGGTAATGCTCAGAACTGGGCAGTACTTCTCTAAGATTGACCTACGGGGAGCATACAATCTGGTACGGATCAAACCTGGAGATGAATGGAAAATTTCCTTTAGAATGCGTTACGGTCATTTCGAGTATAAGGTAATGCTTTTCAGCCTCACTAATGCTCCTGAAGTATCCCAGCATATGATGAATGACATCTTCCGAGAATATCTAGATCATTTTGTTGTGATCTATCTAGATGATATCTTGGTCTTCTCTTTGAACATCAAGGAGCATACTCGACATGTTAGGTTAGTCCTCGCCAAACCTTGCAAGCATGGACTCTATGCTAAAAGTGAAAAATGTGAATTTGATCGTAATTGTGTAGAGTTTCTTGGGTATGTCATTTCGACACAGGGAATCACAATGGACACACGGAAAGTCAAGACTATCCAAGAGTGGGTTGTCCCAATGCAGGTACGAGATGTGCAATCATTCCTTGGTTTTGCCAATTTTTATCATCTCTTCATCAAAGGATTCTCAGTGGTTGCACAACCTCTCATTTCTCTTACCCGCAAGGATACTACTTTTGAATGGACAACTACACAAAAGGCATTCGACTTGCTGAAACAAGCCTTTACTATCGCACCAGTCCTCTTACATCCTGACCCCACTAAGCCTTTTCAAGTCAAAATGGATACTTCCGATTTCACCATTGGGGCGATCCTCTCGCAACCAGATGAGGTCCATGTGCTTCACTCGGTGGCTTACTTCTCCTGCAAATTCACGGCCCTAGAAATCAACTACCCCATATACGACAAGGAGCTTCTCGCTATTATTGCTTCTTTTGAAGAATGAAGACCCTATTTAGCCGGGGTGCAACACCATATCCAAGTGATTACCGATCACAAAAATCTAATATACTTTTCTACCACACGAACCTTAAATCATAGACAGGCGCGATGGTCAAACTTCTTAGCAGACTATGAGGCGCGATGGTCAAATCGTAGACAGGCGCGATAATCTTTCGACCTGGCGCTCAACACATGGCAGCCGATGTTTTATCCCATCGATCTGAGTTCGAACTCACTTCAGAGGATGAAGCCTATGTTCAGCAGTCCCAGAGTTTGTTAAAGCGTGACCAATTCTACAACTTTGCTACTTACTTGCTCCGGGATGACTCTTTGCTCAAGCAAATAGAAAAAGCCACTAAGACTGATAAGTTCACCACAGAGGTCAAGGCAAGTATCACAAACCCCTCCCACGAACCCAAAAGGCCTGATTTAGCTCGTTATACAATTCAAGATAATCTTTTGTTTCGAGATAATCTTTTGTATGTCCCAGAAGGTCCCTGTCGGACCAGGGTGCTTCACGAGTGTCACGATGATCCACTTGTTGGTCATTTTGGCGTTGCGAAAACCTTGGAGTTGATATCTCCGGGGTACTGGTGGCCACAACCATGGAAATTGGTCAAGGAGTTCGTTAAATCATGCGACGTTTGTGCTCGCTCTAAAGCATCTCATCATCGACCATATGGTCTCCTTCACCCTCTCCCAATCCCCAAACAGCCTTAGGCCTCTCTTTCCATGGAATTACATCACTGACCTTCCTTTTCATGGTGGGTATGACTCGGTATTCGTCATGGTTGATTGCTTCACCAAGATGATTCATTTTGCTCCATGTGCCAAAACCATTACCAGATAGGAAACAGCCGATTTGCTTTTCAAAAATGTGGTTCGACTACATGGACTCCCGGACGATATCACTTCTAATCGAGGACCACGATTTGTTTCCAATTTCTGGCGGTGCCTTCTGCAAACCTTCGGTTGTACTATGAAACTATCTTCCGCCTATGATCCACAAACCGATGGACAAATGGACCGGGTTAACCAAATCTTGGAACAATACTTGCGGTGCTCTCTTAGCTACCAACAAGACAACTAGGTTGACCTTCTCCCACTTGCCAAGTTCACCTACAACAACTCTCTACATACATCTATGGGAGTTACTCCATTTTTTGCAAACTACGGTCTCCACGCCCACTTCAACATTTCGCTTCCCTTAGACTCTTTGAATCCTTCTGTGGAGGACCGAGCACGTGTCTTAGAGGATTTACATTGTGGTCTTTCCTTGGAACTCACCCTCGTTGGCGAATGCTACAAGGAGCAAGCTGACCATCTTCGCTTAGATGCTCCCCGGTTCGAGGTAGGTGATTTTGTTTGGCTTCTCCGTCGCAATATTGGCACCACTCATCCTTGTCCGAAGCTTGATTACAAGAAGTTAGGCCCTTTCTGAATCATTGAGAAAATTGGTTCCATGGTTGTTCGCTTAGAGCTACCATCCCACTTCCATATTCATAATGTATTCCATGTCTCCCTTCTAGAACCTTGCCATATATCTGAAATCCCCAATCAACACCATTCTCCTCCACCACCAATCCAACTCTCAACCGGAGAAGAATATGAAGCCTCACAATTTTTCAAAATATTGACACTCAATTCACAGCGTTTTTGTTTTTGAACATGACACTGATCTTCTTCCATGGACTTCTGCATTTGTTTCTTCGCCAAAGTTGTTGTATAGAATCATATCAATAAAACACCTTATGTATGCAGCCGCCTTTAGATGCAACACTTCCCATGTTGCTCCATCAATCTTGTTTGGTCTTTTATGTCCGAACTGCACTGGCAGCCAAAGGTCTTCGCACACGAGCATGCCTCTCATCGTCGACTTCCACACTGAGTAGTTGGAGCCCGTTAGCATAAACATGCCGCCGAACGAGTCTTCCATCGCTCTGATACCACTTTGTAAGGAATCGACCGGCCACAACCGGTTTCACGTTCGTATTCGTGTGCAGAAACCAAGAACTAGTACACAAACAAGAAAAACGTGAAGACATAGAGACGCCGATATTTTACGTGGAAAACCGGAAATGGGAAAAACCACGGGGGTTCACAAACCCAGAGAAAACAGATCACTATCTCTGTGTCCCTTCGCGTCATCTGTGTTGACGGGCCGTGCCCCTGTGTTTCTTACTCATATGTGACAGGGCGTCTCTCTCTTTCTCATTCCCTTTCTATCACTTGCTCTTCGGTCCAAGACCCCGGTGGTCCCGCCTCGTTTCTCCACGCACGCGCGTAGTAACCCGACATATTTGGTGAACCCGACGTGAAACAGGCGGCAGAGGAGCAGAAGATGAGGGGTTCGGATCTTGCAGAGGCCATGGCTTCGACCGTGGACCGGATAGTGAGCGCGCGCGAGGGCACCGGCGCCCTTGACAGGGTTATTGAGGCGATCGTCGGTACGATCGGCCAGTTCAGTGGAAAGGATGCCACGAGTTATTTGGCGTCCTACCGGGCGGAGATGTTGATGAGGGATATTCCGGAAGAGAGGCGTCTTGCCGGATTCCCTCGAGTGGCGATGCTGGGCATCCATGCGGAGGTGCTCGAGGTCCGGGCGGAGAGCCGAACCTGGGAGGAATTCGAAGGAAGGCTCCTGGAGAAATACAGGCTGGATGACGCGCTTCGACTTTCGAAGCGGAGCTTCATGGAGTGGGTGGAGTCCCCCAACAAAGGAAGCAATGCATCGGTACTCCTCCGGGAGTTTGAGGAACGCTTTGCGCGCCTTTCTGCGCTCGATCGGACCGTTCTGGACACAAGTCGTGTCCTGCTAATTGTCAAATCGGTTGACGCAAGGGATCGGGGGCAAGTTGGCTCCTTACTGGAAACCGAAGACGGGCTGACGGCTGACTGGACCACCGTAAAAAGAGTCTGCGGTCGTTTTGACAAACGGTGGGAGTGGGCTAATACAGAGGCGACCGGGGCGGGACCTGTCGCAGCAAGGAAGCTCGAACCGATACCGCATGCGCGAAGGGAAGAGACCCGGGAGTGGCTCGAAACCGGTTCGGCTTCGACCGGCGTGGTCAGAGGCTCGTCCGGGGGAACAGCTTTGGAGGAGTTGACACGAGCGGTAAAGGATCTCCAGATCGCCTAGGCTAGGAGAGAAGGCGGCGATCAGGCTCGTGACCGACGGCCTCCGGCAGGAAGTAGGTGCATGTGGTGCGACGAGGTCGGCCACATCCGGAAAGACTGCGGGGACTTTATGGAGGCTTTGAGAAGCCGTGTAGTGTACCTATGGGAAGGTCGGGTGCACGCCAGCGATACCCGGAGGGTCCTGAACCGAAACAACAGGCGAGGAGGAATGAAAAGGCTGATGGAAGAGGCGGCAGCCCGGCACGCGGAGACCGTCCACTACTCAGCGTCAGCCGGTATTCGGGTCGGAGGCAGCAAGGCCCGGAAGGAGAGCAAAGCCGAGTTCTGGCCGACGGTGCTGGAAGGCCTCGCCGGTGCCCGATTAAAGAGAGACGAGGCGGACCGCGCGGAGAAGCGGGTCCAAGAGGTAACCGGGTGGAGTGACCCGGTCGATGAAAAGACGGGTTTCGTCGAAGCGGCTTGCCAGAACTACGAGGCTCTAGTTGAAGACAAACGGGTAGGTAAACCCGGAGGGGCCGGATCTTCACAGAGATACGAAACCCGATTCGGGCCGAAACGGAACGAGGCCGGTGAGTCCAGTGCCCGGGATAACCACAAAAAGGGCGGGTATCATTTTGGCACGGAGATCGAAAGGACCACGGACCTACGAAAGGTCCTGGAAGAACGAATCCTCGACAGCAAGGTGGAACTGTCGTTGCGGGAGGTGTTAGGGATCGCCAAGAAGGAGTTCCACGACTCCATCGTGGACTTGGTGAAGAGGAAGAGGCTGTCAACGGAGGCAGAACCGGGAAGGCCGGTGGAGGTGCGGACGGCGCACATAGAGGACATGGCGCTGGAAGACGAGTGGGCGGAGAGCCACTTCTCGAGGCCACACTGGGCCCGAGAGACCACGGAAACCCCGGTGAAGATCGGAGATGTTCAGGAACTGGTGGTGGCGCTGGTGGACCACGGTTCGGAAATAAACCTGATGTCCATGGAGTTCTACAAGAAGGGGAAATGGCCGATCAACACTAACCACGGGTGGAAGATACGGGCGGCGACGCGCACCACCGAGGAACTACACGGGGCCTACCCAAACGTGCGAGTCAAGATCGGCGACGTCGAAATAGACCAGCACTGCTTTGTGCAGGAGACGTCCTCGCACCCGGTCATACTGGGAGAACCGTACATTACGGCAGCGCGAATGGAGACCAAGGTGCTGGACAACGGGTCGGCTTACGCGAGGGTCAAGAGTCAGGACGGGCGTCATTCGGTCCAGTTCCTGACGGTGCGACCGAACCATGAGCGAAACCGCGAGTCCCTCGATGGCGAGAACCGAGAGGATTTTTAGAGAGGGCTGCCAAGGCGTGGGGCCGCGACAGTCCGGACACTCCGGGAAAACCCCACATATGTACGATAGATGTGAAACCGAAGAAACCTTGTACCATGAGTAGGAAGTTTTGTTTCTCCGAAAACGGAGGGTGTACGATAGTCGGCGTCGTTGGCCGAGAAAAGACAAGGGCAGAAGAGCAACTTCGGGCGTGCGGAGTTCTCGGGCCCAACGAGGAAATCTACGGAGCCATGGAGGCGGTCTCCTTCGACGATACCTTGGGAATACTGCGAGAGGTGGTTGGAGAGGGCCTTAAAGAGGACCGGACGATACCGGTTTGTTCAAAAGAAATGTACGAAATCATCGCGGACTTCAGTCGAGGGCTCGAGTCGGATCGGACGGCCCGGGTTAACACGAAGTACAAGACTGTGGACCGGAAGGTAAGGCCAGTCGCGGCACCCTTACTGGAGGGCAGCGAGTTGCGAATCGAGGGGGTCGCGTCGGACCCTAGTTTACGAGATCTGGCCTGCATAGGGCACGCCTTCACCGACAGAACACTACGGGAGCTCAAAATAGGTGGGGGCGGGTTCCTACTGCCGGCGGAAGAAGACCGGTTTTGGAGAATGCTCGGAAGGCACAGGAAAGCCTTCGCATTCTCACCAGAAGAGATCGGGTGCGTAGACCCGACAGTCGTGAAGCCGATGGTGATATTCACGGTACCGCATGTACCATGGAATCTCAAGCCAATTTCGGTACCGAGAGCTCACATCCCAGAACTGATGGAGCTATTGAGGCAGAAAGTCGATATGGGCATCCTCGAACCGTCGAGTGCCCCGTACTCGAACCGGTGGTTTACCATACCGAAGAAGAACGGGACGTTGCGCTTCATTCAAGACCTGCAACCGATCAACACAGTTACCATTCGGAACGCAGGAATCGGACCAACGATAGACGAGTTCGCGGGGGCCTTCGCCGGAAGGTCGATCTACTCGGTCGGTGATCTGTACTCGGGGTACGATCAGTTCCAACTAGCCGTAGAGAGCAGAGACATTACGACGATGCGGACTCCTCTCGGCCTAGTGCGGATGTGCACCCTACCACAAGGAGGGACGAACTCAGTGGCCCACATGGTGAATGCAATGAGCAAGGTGCTGAGGGATTGTATCCCGAACATCACCATGCCATTCTTGGATGACATCCCGATCAAGGGATGTCCGGTGGAGGAAAAGGACGAAACGGTTGGACCGAACGGATGCCGGAAATTCGTGGCGACACACATTGACGACTGCGAGAGGGTGCTGCAGAGGCTAGAGGACGCGAGGCTCACCTTCTCCGGGGAGAAATCGGCCTTCGGGCAATCAGAGATCATGGTCGTCGGACATCTATGCGGGCCGTATGGCCGGAAACCGTCTCCGGCTAAGGTGGAAGCCATCTTCTCAATGAAGCCCGACTGTAACTCGGTCACGGAGGTACAGAGGTTTTTGGGAGCATGCGCGTTCTACCACATATGGATCCCGTATTACGCCCACATTGCCGAGCCGCTATACGGGTTGCTGAAAAAGGGGCGAAAATTCGAGTGGCGAGACGAGCACGCGGAGTCGGTCCGAAAGATGAAGGAGGCTCTTTCTGCAGCACCGGCACTCCAGAAGGCTGTCTACGAGAAAGGCACTCCCATCTACATAACGGTAGATACGAGTCCGACCGGGATCGGATGGGTCATCAACCAAGAAGATGAGGACGGCATTCGGTTCCCAGTCCGGTTCGGCGCGAAGGTCCTCAACGAGCGACAGCGAGGATACTCCCAGGTTAAACGCGAACTCTGGGGTATCGTTTCGGCGGTGAAGGCCGATAAAGACTATCTGATCGAGACAGAAGTGATTATCAAGACGGACTTCCTGTCGATTCTCGGCATGGTTTTCGGATGCGCAACCCCGGACCTGGCGATGCTCATGTGGATAGCGTACATCAAGTCCCTGGATCCGGAAATACGACACATTTCCGGGAAAGACAATGCCATGGCCGACATGCTTTCGAGGGCGCGATTCAATGACGAGGGCGGCATGGTTTCGGAGGACGAGGAAGTCGGCGTGGACTTCTTCGAGGCGGCTTACGCAACAACCGAGGGAGGGAGCACTCTGGCGCTTAACGATTTCAACGTAAGCAAGTACGATGGGGAGTGGCTGCAGATTGGGGGATTCTTGAGGACGATGGCGCCAGACGCGTCATGGACAAAGGATGAGGCCAACCGAATCCAGAAGAAAGCATACCGATTCTTTCTCCGGGACGGATACTTGTGGAAGCACCCGAAGAAGAGAAACGGCATCCCGCTCCGAGTAGTGGCGATGAAGGAGGAACAGGAGGAGTTGCTGAAGGCCTAACACGATAGCCCTTGGGCTGGACACCGTGGGACGTGGGCCACGTTTGAGAAACTAAAGGGGAAGTACTGGTGGCCGGGACTGTACCGGGACGTGCATCGGTTCGTGACAACTTGTGAGAGCTGTCAGATGCACTCCATAGTCCGACATCAGGACGAGCTTCACCCCACTTACCCTCCGGCCATCCACTTCAAATGGATGGTAGATTTGGTGACAATGTCGATGGGCGTAGGGCATATGCGATATTTGGTGTTGGCCCGGGAGGACCTGACAAACCAGGTGGAAGGCCGAGCCCTGCAAAACAAAACGACCGCGGCCGTGTGTCGGTTCCTGTTCGAGGACGTGATATGCCGGTACGGGTGCGTCGGAAAGATTGTGGCTGACCGGGGGGAGTTGGACGCCGAAGAGGCCGAGGAGCTATTCGACCAGTTAGGGGTCAAGCTCTCGCTCACCACAGCGTACAATCCGGAGGCAAACGGGAAGGTAGAGCGCGGGCACGGGCCAATCGTCAAAGCGCTAGTCCGGGCATGCAGAGGCCAGGTCAGGAACTGGCCACGGCTGTTACCTTATGCCTTGTGGGCGGACCGGACAACGCACAATTCGGTAACCGGGTTCATGTCGTTAGAGCTCATGTTCGGACAGAAGCCGATCATGCCGATGGAACGGACGATCTCCTCTTGGGCGACAGTAGATTGGAGGGACGAGGTGAGTCGGGAAGAACTGCTCTTAATGTATATAATAGAGAATTAGGTACATAGAGATATCCTGGGTAGTTAGATTCAGTAGGTAGGAAGTAAATGACGGAGACGGCTCCCTTCTTGACACTATAAAGGAGAGGGAGACGCAGGGAGAAGGGATCGTGCATTAAGGAGGACGAAGTGTTGTCGGACCGGAACCGAACGCTTCTCCTCTGTTCGTTCTCCATCGCTCTTCTCTGCAGGTTTTCGGGAGGCTCGCGCTGCTTCGAGGAACGCCCGTGTGCTTCCGGCAGCACCTCCACCCTTTTCTCCTTTCGTGCGCAGATGAACAAGCATCGGCATCTGTTCGCCGACCTGTTCGGTTGTAACCGCTCACGTGCTTTGTTGTGTATTCTGTTACTCGTTAATATACAAACACTTGTGTCTCCCTATCTCTGTGTCCCTTCGCGTCATCTGTGTTGACGAGCTGTGCCCCTGTGTTTCTTACTCATACGTGACAGGGCGTCTCTCTCTTTCTCATTCCCCTTCTATCACCTGCTCTTCGGTCCAAGACCCCGGTGGTCCCGCCTCGTTTCTCCACGCACGTGCGTAGTAACGCGACAACGTGCAGTAAGGTGTTGGATTAAGTCTCGCAATGAGCGCAACCCGGGAAGTTATGAGTGTTACGTTCTGTGAAGTTGATTTTTGCTCATAGGAAAAGATTGTGACAAATACATTGGATGCGAAGGTATAGAAGAATAAAGCACAATATGAAAGGTCCAAGAGTTAAATGATAAATGAAATTGAAGAGAAATAAAGTTAGAGGCATTTTTCAAAAGTAGAAAAAGAAGAAAAACGCAGAAAATTAAGCAAAAAAAGCAAGGTAGAGAAAAAAGCTCATAATTTCTTCATCTCTTATCCAAATTTCAAAAGAAAATATTTGTAAGAAAGCTAACAAAGAGAGCTTTCTTGTATAACAAATTTTGATGACAACCCAGAAATAATGATATGAAAAACGCACCACACAAACTCGAGGATATGTAAAAGAAAAGAAAAGAAAAAGCAAGAATAACGCAACTAAACACTATAAGTGCGCTCTCCCAGTCAAACGTGGGTCGGAAGCTTGAAAAGAAAAAAATGCGTCTTCAGTTAAAGCCTTCGGCCTTCCAGTGTGGGGTTACATGAACCGAAACGGAGACACACGTTCGAGGTGCCTTTTAGGTGCTGAAGTATCCATTGCACGACAGGCCAATGCTCTCTTCCGGGGTTCCTCATATATCGGCTTACCACACTGACTGTGTATCCTATGTCCGGCCTGGTACATACCATCGCGTACACCAAGCTTCCGACTACTAAGGCATAAGGAACCTTTGACATCTCGGCCTTCTTAGTTTTCGATTTCGGACATTGTTCTTTGCTTAGCTTGCAGTTTGTCGACAGTGTCGAGCCGACCGGTTTTGTGCTCTCCATGCCGAATCTCTGGAGCACCTTTGTCACGTATTTTTTCTTGTGACAGCCAGAACAACTTCTTTGTTCGATCCCGAACAACGTGCATCCCCAGGATTTGCTTTGATGGACCCATATCCTTCATCGAAAACGATCTGGTCAAGGCCTTCTTCAGCACTTGGATCTTCGTATCGTCCTGTCCGACAATTAGCATGTCGTCTACGTACAACAGAAGGATGAGGAAATCTCCTTCATCTTCGTCGAATTTCTTCACAAATACACAATGATCGGCCTGCGTTTTGTGGTACCCGTTGTCGGTCATGAAGGATTCAAATTTTTGGTACCATTGCCGAGGTGCTTGCTTCAACCCATACAAGCTCTCCCTTAATCGGCATACGAGGTTCTCTTTACCTTTCCCTACAAATCCTTCCAGCTGGTGCATGTAGATCCCCTCTTCAAGATCACCATGTAGAAACGCCGTCTTGACATCTAATTGCTCGACTTCGAGATCCATGTTGGTCACGATACTCAACACGGTTCGAATTGACTTCGTTTTTATGAACGGGGAAAATATTTCGTCAAAATTGACACCCTTCTTCTACTGAAAAACTTTCATGACGATTCGTGCTTTGTACTTGGGTGGATTCCCGCCATCTCCCGGTTTCAACTTGTATACCCATTTATTCCGAAGTGCCTTCTTTCCTCTCAGAAGTTCGGTCAGTTCATATGTGATTATCATGGAAAGAATCCATCTCCTCTTGCATGGCACTCAATCACTTTCGGCTGTGGGTATCTTCCTTGGCTTCTTCAAAGCTTTCCAGCTCTCCCTCATCTGTTAGTAGTACACGCTCTTCATCTGGAAATCTTCGGAGGGCCCTCCTTTCTCTTAGGGGGTATCTACGACCTCCATTCGGCACAGTCGGTTCTTCTTCAGCCGATTCGAATTCGGTTCCCTGTTCAGCCATTTCCCCTCGCTCTTCAGTCAGTTCTCGATTTTGCTAAGTATTAACTCAGCTAACTGACTCAGATTCGATTTCGATCGATTCGGCCGAGCGTCGACTCGGTTCGATTCGGTAGTTTGAGACTTATTCTCAATCTCCTAGCCAACTATTGTCTTTTCCTCCATGAAGACAATGTCGCGGCTCCTAATCACTTTCTTCTCGGCTAAGTCCCATAGCCGATAGCCAAATTCATCATTGCCGTAGCCGACAAATATGCATGGCCGAGATTTCGAGTCCAACTTCCCCCTCTGGTCCTTTGCCATATGCACATAAGCAAGACAACTCGACACCCTCAAATCTCGGTACGATACGTCTTTGCCACTCCACTCCCTTTGTAGAATATCATCGTCCAAGGGTACTGAGGGTGATCGGTTTATCACGTACGCCGCCGTCATCAACGCCTCAGCCCAGAACATCTTCAGTAACTTAGCATGTGCAAGCATGCTTCGGACCCTTTCCATTACGGTCTGGTTCATTCTCTTGGCCAACCGATTAAGCTCTGGCGTCTTCGACACGGTATACTCAAGCCAGATTCTTTGATTTCGGCAATATTCCTCGAACGGTCCATGGTACTCTCCACCATTGTCCGATCGGACTGCCTTCAGTTTTCGACTGGTTTCTCATTCGGCCCTTGCTTGGAACTCTTTGAAGAGAGATAACACTTGATCCTTCATCTTTAGCACGGAAGCCCACAACTTCGTGCTACAGTCATCAACGAAGGTCACGAAATACTGGGAACCACCATGCGACTTCGTGTCCACATAGCATACATTCGTATGCACAAGCTCCAACGGCATTTTCTTTCTCATTGGGGGCCTCGTTCGGAAAGATGTTTGATTCTGCTTGTCGGCCAAGCAATCCGTGCACTTCTCAAGTTGCACGTTCTTCACCTCAGGAACGAGGTTGTCCTCGGCAAGCTTTTGCATCCCCTTCTGCTAATATGGCACAACCTCCTGTGCCACAGTTCACCGACCGTGTCGGCTGCCACGTTTGCTTCCCCTCAGCATTTTCGAACATTCATTATGTATAGTGTGTTGGTCTTCCAAGCTCGAGCCACGATCAGACTTCCTTTGTAAAACTTCATGACATTGTTTCAGATGCTACCCATGTAACCTTCGTCATCTAGCTGATTGGCTAATATTAGGTTCAATCGAACCTCCGGAACATGTCGTACATCTCTCAACACGAGTCTGAACTTAGTTGAATTTTCCAAACACACATCTCCAATGTCGACGATTCGGCATGCTCCTTCATTTCCCATCTTTACGGATTTGAGATCTCCAGCTCTGTAGGATGAGAAACACTTTTGGTCAAGGGTTAGGTGGAATGACGCACCCGAATCGACCACCCATGTCGATTCTTCGCCGGCGAGATTCACTTCGTTTTGCTCACTGATGAGCAACAACTCCTCCTCACTCGTGCCGATTGCTGAGGTGTTCTTTCTATCTGGGATTTTCTTCGGCTCTACACCATCAGCTCCCCCTTTCTCCTTTCGAAAGTGTCGGCAATTTTTCTAGAAGTGCCCCGGCTTCCCACAATAGAAGCACGTGGGTCTCCCCCTCGACTTCAACCTAGTCCCCGACTTATCTCGGTTCTAGGGACTTCGATTTCGGCCTCTTCCCCGAATCGTGTCACCTTCTGTGACTAAAGTCTTCTGGTCGGTATTGGACTCACGGTCCTTCCGGTGAGCTTCTTCATTCAACAAGCTCCACTTCACCTACTCTAGGGATAGATACTTCCCTTCCGGCCTGGTGTTGTTCAAAGTGACAACGAGCATCTCCCAACTGTCTGGAAGGGATCCCAGCAATAGTAATGCTAATACCTCGTCGACTAGAGGTACTTCTAGAGAGGTGGTTTGGTTCATCAATCCAAAGGCATTGATGTGCTCCGCCATACTGGAGCCATCCTAATACCGGAGCCTCACGATTTTTCAAAATACTGAGACTCGGTTCACGGCGTTCTTGTTTTCGAACATGATGTCGATCTTCTTCCATAGGACCCCTGCATCTGTTTCGCCAAAGTTGTTGTATAGACTCATGTATACAAAAAACACCTTATGTATGTGGCTGCCTTTAGATGCAATACTTCCCACATCGTTGCATCGATCTTGTCTAGTCTTTTATCTCCGAACTACACCGGCAGCCAGAGGTCTTTGCACACGAGCATGTCTCTCATCTTCGACTTCCACACTGAGTAGTTGGAGCCGGCTAGCTTAAACATGCCGCCGAATGAGTTTTCCATCGCTCTGATACCACTTTGTAAGGAATCGACCGGCCACAACTGGTTTCACGTTTATATTCGTGTGTAGAAACCAAGAACTGGTACACAGACAAGAAAAACGTGAAGACATAGAGACACCAATATTTTACATGGAAAACCCAAAATGGGAAAAACCACGGGGGTCCACAAACCCTAAGAAAACATATCACTATAGTAGAGAGGAAGTACAAATACGGAACTCGGAGGCAACGACCTCAAGTTCTCCTTCGTCCGATAAAAGAACTAACTATAAGATTTGCCCTAGTTGCTTATAAACCAAAGCAACTTTCTGGCTATTTACAAGTATAGCCCCCAAGAGGCATTTTTTACTATTTACAATTATAGTCTTCCGAAACGATTTTGGTTTTCGATTTCGATTTCGATTTCGATTTCCGATTTTGAGGTACTCACCAACACGGTCCTTCTCTTCCCATCCGGAGGGACATGTTTCCCAACACATGTTAGGCCTAAGTACATATATATATATATATATATATATATATATATATATATATATATATATACTTATACGTTGTAATGGTTATTTACAAATATAGCCTCTAATCGGCTACGGCTGGATCGGGAATCCCGATTCTTTTCGGATTCCGGATTCCGGATGCCTATCAGATGTCTTCCTGGCCAATCCAATTCCGCGTCCGAAACCAGCTGACCAACGCGTCCCATCCGGAGGGACCTGTTTCCCAACACCAGAGCGGTGACGTAGTCTTCAATGAAGACTCAATTCTGTCCTCAAACCCATCCCGGCCTAAGAGAAGTGGGAAAAAGGTCTCCTTTGACGAAGATACCGTAGAGGGACTGACCCACTGGACCGAATTGGCGATCAAACAAATAGTCAAAATCGACCAAGCCAATCCCCTTGTTGAACTCAAATCGGCAAGAGGTCCACTAGTCAAATTTGATTCCACTAAGAGATTGACAAAAGGTGAATATGACAAAGTCGAAATGATCAAATCTCCCAAACAGGGTAAAGTGCCAAAAGACCGAACCGAACCAGCCAAGGCACACGTACCTCTATCAATCGATCCCAAAGAAGGGGAGGATGACCAAATATCGTTGAAATCCTACACCAGGGGCAAGTCATCTCATAGAACTCTTGACGATGGTTCAAGAAATACCGATCAACCAACTGAGATAATCGAAGAATTTGAACCAAAGATCTCGGTACCTAGGAGATCCAAACGAGCTCGACGGCCAACAGAGTTTTATCAACCAGGTCTCGACTACGTCAACTACACGGATGCATGCAAACCAAGCTCCCACGAGGAAGCTATAGCCACACCGGACGCCAACACATGGCTACAAGCCATGAGATCCGAGATGGACTCGATCAAAGACAACAAAACATGGGAGCTAGTCAACTTTGCCTTACCATGTGGGGCATTCAAATATTAAACCCGACACAACCACCTCACCACTTTAAATGGACATCCACTTTCTCTTGATTCCTCAAGTGTTGTCTGGGTGGGTTTTGTGTAAAAGTTGTATGCAACTCATATGTTTCTTACTCAAGTTGAAAACGTTTTTTGGTATTATCTTGTTAGAAATGTTACATAATCAAGTCATAATGGTACCCATAAATGTCATGATAGAGATACCAAAATACAAAGGGATTTGTTCAAACAAAGATCTAAACCTAAATGACTTATATGTGTGATATCTTGTGGTTATACGCAAAAGATCTTGTTGCAAGATTAACATGGGATCCGGGGGGTTGACTTTGGTCACACTCCTTGGGCGAAAAGATCGTAAAGGTCCCCTTCTTTCAATACTCAGTAAAACTTGGAAGATCATTACTGCTCTCTCAGAATGTAATGATACCAGCAGCTCAGAAACATTGGACCAATTGGGGTGTCCACTTTGCATTTGAGAACCTACTGGAAATGGATATGGTCATTCAAGGGGCCAACTAAATTTATTCTCTTTCGATGGTTATTAGTGCATATGGCTCTACCAGTTGATCATTCATTGAAAGGGAATGTAGCACCCAATTTGCAGCAATGTGGCTTTTGCCATGAACCTCAGGAGACTACCAAGCATGTCCTATGGTCTTGTTCTTTAGCTCAACAAGTATGGAAGAAAGTCATGTCTTTATTCCTAACAATCAATGTAGGTTGCCTATTTTCATGGGGATCAGCGATGTGGGGAGTATTACATTCCAACTTGATGTTGTATGAGGCAAACGATGTTCATGAGGCAATGACAATACATAATAGAAGATTGATATTAGTTAGTCCCTTCCAACAACCTCGAAAGCAGGTGCGATCCGTCCAAATTTGGAAAATAACCTAAATGACTGAATATGGACAAGATGTGGATTGCATATGTCACACATACAAAAAATGTATGCATGCATATACACCTAGACTCGTGCAAAAGATACAAATACACATGAAAATAGATGAGAAATTAGAGACTTACTAAAGGGACACAAATAGGATAAGGAGTAATTAGAGACTTATTGGAGGGTCAATAATGATGGACTTTCAAACGTGGTAGGCATTGGAACTATTGGTTTGGAGACCAACATGAGATCAAAGTTGATTCTCAAAGAGGTAAGGCATGTACTTGATATTCGTTTACATATTATCTCTAGTAGGAGGCCAGATAATGATGACTATTGCAAGATATTTAACAAGGGACAAGGCAAATGAGCAGTGGAGTAGTTGCAACTTTCACGGACAAGGCCACAGATACTCTGTGTGTGTGTGTGTGTCTCTCTCTACTGCTAGACACCAACTACCCATATAGACCTAATCTAGATCAACCTCTTTGCAATGATACCATATTAGAACTATTGAGAATCAATTAGATAGGCATATAGAGTTGCAATCACAGAGATGTACATCTAGAAAGAAACTTTCTATTATATATGAGAGTAGCTCACAAATGGTGGCCCACCCATGTGTTCACACCTTAGAGCTTAGATGGGATCTGGACTAGTCGACTACAAAATTAGTGGGGACACTAATAGTCACAACCGTTGTGTAAGAGATAGAGAGAGTGGATTATATTTTTCGTTTCGTGTCAATGCCACATTTAATATGCAAGTCAATTGATAAGCTGATTATATCTAAGGCTTCTCTCTCTCATGCTTTAAAGATATCTAGGTATTCCTTTTCAATGTTTCTTTTTCTTCTCACTTTTGTTTGCTTGAAACAAAAATGGTATTGTTGAGGAGGAAGGGAGCATCTTGCAAACTTACTAAAACCAAGCTTTGGCATGATAAGCTCCAGCCTTTCTATGCCATACCAATGCAAGTTTCATGAGGACAAATAAAGTATTTCCAATGTTAAACTTATACTATATTTTATCTTCATTGGAACAATCTCCAAACAACCAACCTAAAACTTTGTTGCCAAGTTAGTAGTCAAGATTGGACTATCACAAATTTTGAGCATTTAGATCACTACACGCTATTAACTTCAAATTTCATTCTACCAAGGCAGATTCCAACCATATCTATAATAACAAATTATCTATCCTAAAGGTTGAGTTCCTATGCATATAGCTCGCTACTTCCTAGGCATGCTTATGTTTAGATATCACAAATTCTCAAAACTTCTTTCCATCTGATGAATTCGCAACCAATCAATTGTTTATTTCTAGTAAAACATGAGCAAGTAATGTCATGGCTCCACATGCTCTGAAGATCAATCCTACCAAAATCCTTCCATCACCATCAACTTTTCATAATCATGCATGTCAACCTCTTTTCGATTTTACAACCTCTCCAATCCATAGATTCTTATAATTCATAAATCCTCCATCAATTTTTGGGTTCTTCTAGTCTTCTCTTTTGATACCAGAATTATGTAAGAAATCTCATGATTTCACATTAAATTAGTTAATTGTCAACAGTACACCAAAATGGTTCTTTTGGAGCCAAGAGGTTCTCATGTAAGACAAGTCACAAGAAGCCATTTTCCTCAATAGAAAACCAAGAAATTCATATTCTCTTAAGTTGTATATGCTGAAACCATATTGCCTGGGTTTCATTGACTGACCATCTATCAAAATTTAAAGAGAAATTTCAAGTACAATCATGGAAAAACACTGATGTAGAGAGGGAACCTGCCAAACAGTGTGGGATCATGAATAACGGATTTTGAGGGGTTTTAACCACATTAGCGATAACAATTTGTTTGATCCTATTTATTTCTTTACTCTGTACATTCTCCATGTTCATCCAATTTTTGCTTGAGGTGTTGTAAAGATCATTCCAACTTTGCACTCAAATTAAAAGAAAATTAACATGTAACCATCTACATAGTTGACCAAGTATTAACGATGCAATCAAGCGAAGGGACAGTACAAAAAGCTGAGGAAATTTCATGATAATTAGTATACAGCATAAATTTCCAAGCCTGGTCCAACCAAATACAATTAGAGGGTTAACAAGTTCTTTCGTTAGACTATCAGCATTACAGTGAGTTGTCAGTCATTAGTAGTTCTTCCTACTTTCCCTGATTGTATATACAAGAAACAAAATGAGAAGCATCATGCTTGCAACACATCAACTATTTATTGACAATCTAGCACTTCCCTTAGGCCAGAAAATATTTTTCACTGATCTGACACACAATTTAGGACAGAGGTAATATTTACCTATAAGCTTACATATAAGCCTCGTGTAAGAATGTAGGGCAATGAAATTTCAACTGTTTCATGAGGCTTGAGGTGAGGGATTATGGGATCGGAAGAATTCAAAGTCAGGATGCCCAACATGAAGTTGTTTGAGCCATGACTCAGCACATCGATACATGGATGCTGCATGCCTTCTCTCAAGATTCCCTGCAGAAGTCCAGATAGATCCACGGAGTTTGTAATGCGCCAAACCAAATGCTTCGAGCTTTATCATTGGATGCTCCCACTGTGAACCAGGTTCTAACGAGGTTGCACATTGTATTGGCCGACTACTTGGTTTCACGATTCCCCAGGGCTCGCCATCTATATATCCATACAATGCACAGAAATGAAGCACCAGTAGCAATAGTTCGAGAAGAACAAGAATACTGGTGCAGGAAGAATTGAATACGACAGACACTGGCTGCATAGAGAGAGGGAGAACCTTGCAATGACGTGGATAAACTGTGGAAGCTGAGAAAGCAGGCCTCAAGATCCCGCAACGTCGGACCAATTGGGATCCTATAGATCGGGTACCTAAACCAGAGAATATGAGTGAGAGAATTGTCAAAACCAAATCAGGAAGAAAGGAGGAAAGAAAAAGAATACCTTCCTTTTTCCTACATACCATGCAATAGACATCCAACTTGCAGGAAGAAGGTCAACACTTCTCAACGTCTTCAAGGCTGTGAAATTTGCTGAGATCTGTGAAATCTACAACATCCAAAGGAGTCATCATAAAAATATCCACTTCCACACGAATACTGAGGAAGCCAGCCAATACGCTATCAAAGAGTACTACAGAGTTTCTAGATCTATAGAGCACCTTATCTGAAAAGGGAACCCTGGCATATGGAGGAGATGATTCAAAGAACTCAAAGAGAAGGTGACCGTGCCAATCGCTCGTGCGGGAGCTGTGGCCGCTGTAACTACTAGTTGTATTGTCCTGATCTTCTGGGTCCTTGCGGAGGTCCGACTGTGACATCTTCTCAAATGCATAGCATCCACAGCAGGAGGCGTCAGATTCTGATGAGCAACATTGCGAGGAGGTGGTCATCCCACACTGGCACTGGCGGCAATCAGGAACCGACAGCTCATCCGTGTCTTCACTGTCTATCACCATACCCCCTGTGATGCTGTAGAATCCAAATGTCACCTATTGTGATTACATTTAGGAGGCCTCCTCCATATCACATATACATCATATGTATGCAGGGAACCTAGGCACAATAATATAATGATGATAAATATATGTGGGCATTGATGTAATGTAGACTGTAGGACTACTACATGTTGAGAATATACATATACACTGATTTATTCGATAAAGCTCCATCTTGGGCAATATGTCACATACTCCGCTTTATGAAGAGAATTTATGCATTTTGGAAAAGGCAAAAATGGTGGTTACCATGTCAACGTGGACTGTATGTCACACACACACACACACACTATATATAGATATAGATATAGAGATATATATATAGATAGATAGATAGATATAGATATATATATATATATATATATGTATGTATGTATGTATATATAGATATGTGTGTGTGTACCGAGACAAATGCATAGAATGCTGTTAGGCTTACCTGCGGTTGATGTTCTGGCGTTTCATGGTGCGTGTATAGAGCTGAATCGCAGAGAGATAAGGTACATAATACTGAACAACAACGTCTTGGTCCTTGAGAGTGATGGGAACTCCAACACCATAGGCGCTCCATTCATCAAAAGATTCCCACAGGTCGCCCAAGATGAAGTAGGGGAGATCATCATGCTCCACATTTCCTGCATTCCGTTGTGATCTCTTGCGACATGTCTCCCATTGACAGCTCTGTGGGATAAAGATGAATAAAATACAATGGAATGGAGACACTGATTTTGAATTGGAGAGCTGAACAGAAAATAGAAAGAGAAAAGAGCAAGTGAGTTTGTTTTTTCCTTACTCTTGGAAGATGCTGTGCTCGAACGGTGAGGGAAGTGGCATCGAGGAAGCTATCTAAGTTACAATTGATGGGCTTAGAGGAAGGCTTGGTGTCATTGCACTGGGCTACAGATCCGTGGGCAGAAATAGGAAAAGAGGGAGAAGGAAGAGTAGGAGGAGTCATAGTCATTGTCATTGTCATAGAGAGAGATGAAGAAGATCGATGAGAGCGGGACCTGCTGTTGTTGTTTCTGTTGCTGTTGCTGCTGCTGCTGCTGCGGCGCCATCTATGCTGTGGAAGACGCTCACGAATCAAAGCAGCAGCAGCAGCAGCAGTGCAACAAGTAGGAGGAGGAGCAGAAGAAGAAGAAGAAGAAGAAGAAGAAGAAGAAGAAGAGGTAGAGGTAGAGGTAGAGGAGGAAGTGGATGGTGCGCAGCATCCACCGTGGATGCTGCTGCTCATCTCCATCTCTCGAAGTGCTGCTATATATATATATATATATATATATATATATATATATATATATATTATTTATCAATATAATAATTCTTCTCTTCTCTGCACATCATATCCATACACTAAAATATGAAATACGGCAGATGAATCATATCATGAATTCAGGATCTGAGTGAAGAAGAAGAAGAAGAAGAAGCAGCTTCTGGAAACAGAAGGCCTTCTCCTTCGCAGGAAGAGGATGCTGATGCTGAACCAACAACACTACCGACTCACAGAGCGGAGGGGAGCGGGATCGGCGGCTTCATCTCATCTCATCTCATCACATCATGTTTGTTGAACACAACAACACAAACACAGTCATCATCAGTACATACGGAACGGAGACGAGGCAGACAACAAACTGAAAAAGCTCCCTCCCTCCCTCCTTCCCTTCCCTTCCCTTCCCTTTTTCTTCTGTCTCTGTCTCGACTCTCAGCCTCTGTCTGTGTATCTGTATTTTTATCTGTGTGCGTGCGCCTTCCTCTGTTTGTGTCTTTTCTCGCTGTCTGTCTCGACTCTCGACTCTCGACTCTCTCCGCGTGCGCGTGTGTCGACAATCGACATGAAGAGGAGGAGGAGACTTCCTTAATTCCTCTCTTTTTGCTTTCACATTCATCAGCCCACAACTAACAAACTAAAGTCAAAGGAGGAGGAGGAGGAGGAGGGGAAACGTATGGTGTGTTCATATATATATATATATATATATGTATATCCTCCCTCGTGTACAATAGCAAAAAACACACACAAGGTGCGGATGTGGGTGTGGGTGCAAAAGCAAGCGCTAGAATTGAAGCCTATCTATCATATGTGTATGGTTTGGTTGTGGCAAGCGGGCAAATGGTGCCTTCTCTCTCCAAGTGATCGATTACACACCATGGTCATTGAAACCCTTAAGCCTTTGCACACGAATTTCTCTGTTTGTTACACAATAGAAACTCTATGAGTTCATCTAATAAAGATCATCTTGAGTATGTTGGCTAAAACTTATCTCATGAACTTTGAGTTCACCTAAAAAAAATCTTCTAGTTTCTCAATTGTTCTCCCATGCTTTCTTGTTTTCTATTCACTCACACATGTCTTTGCAACCCAAAAAGCCATGAGGGGTATACTATATTCTAAGAGTTTATGGTTTCTGTTACGGGCATGACCATATAATATCCCGTGGTAAGAATTTACCGTAGTATTCTATACACGTGGATAAGTGTGAGGGTTAAATGAGAGTGTAAAGAAGGGGAGGATTACTTTTAATCGTCGGGATTGAGACAACCCATTAGGTCAAGTGTGAACTTGCCTGGGGGCCTTGGGTATCGCTATAAATAAGAGGCCTAGCTACCCTCATTTGATCTATCTTTTGACTACATCGAGACTCTGCTCGTGTGGTGGGTCAACTCTTGTAGCGAGCGCGCCAGCACCAGGTACGACTCGACGCCACGGCGGTGGTATGGGACGCCGATCGAGGCTCGAGTCCGTCTCGATCCCTTCGCTCGGGGGTGGTCGGGTGGATCGGCACCCTTCTTTCTCTTTCTCCTTTCTATCTATTTCTTCATTATCCTTATCTTAAGCTTACATTAGTATTATGATCTATAATATTTGGTATCAGATTTTTTTACTAATGTTTCTTTGTTTTTCATTTGTCTTTTGATTGATGCTGATCGATCGTTGTGCGGTTGGCCTTGATCCAGACAACGATCAACAAAGAACTTCGGTAACTCTTTCCTTAATTTTTCTTTCTATTCTCTCTTCTCCCATCTAATCATGTGTTTAGTTTATATGTAATTTTTTTCATTAAATCAATGATGTTGTAGTGGTCTTTAATTGATTATCTAAAACGTTTACATATGTGCACGGGGTCAATACCTCGTTTGACATATTAATAATATGTGATGAGTGTCGTATGCGTACGAGGTTAATACCTCAATTACGTATTACGATCACGAACATATGTTACGTTTGCGTATGAGTTTAATACCTTGATTTGTTGTAAACGATATGCGTTTGGTCTCGTATGCGTAAGAGGTCAATACCTCCATTGCGTATTACGATGATCTCTTATTTGTGGATGTTTCGTGTGCGTAGAGGTATATACCTCGATTACGTATCTCGATCACATCATTTGTGGCTATTTAATATAACGATATGTTTAATATAGGCATATGTGGTCACATATATACGTATTTGATCGTATATATGTGATAAGTAAACATATGTGTATATTCGTTATTACGTGATTATATCGAAAGTTGTCCTTGTCGGGAAAAGGATGTTGGTGGCCGTCCTCACATTTTTGTGAGAATGGCGTTGTCACCATCCCTTTTTCAACATTGTTTTATTGTTGATAACCCCATTGACGACCTCGATTTCGTTACGTAAAGAAACGCGAATAGCCAAAATGATGTTGAGTACGTAGGGCTTGACCCACTTCAAGTGAGGTCGCTCCAATGACGCACGTATCCAACATCCCTCCCTCGTTACATGGATACGATGCCACCATGAGCTCGTTCTTACGAGAGGCATTCGTAATGACGTGACCATGTGATGGCCCACATGAGCCTACTACGAAACGAGGGCTCATTTGGCTTGACCATTAGGTTGCACTTTGGCGTATGCCATCGTAATTACGAGACTTGAGGTTAGGTAGCGTACCAACATAGTTTTGGTAAATGAGGGCGAAATAAGGACCCTTGACATATATGTTCTTTTAAAAAAACATATATGATCAATTGCCTCGCATATCTCTTATACACATCAAACATTAAGCATTCGAGAAGAGCAACTTACTTGGTTGGCTCAAGTGTTTAATGTATTTGTTCTCGAGGTCTCGAGTTCAAATATGTCCAAGACCATACAACATCCTTGATACATATGACTATAACACATGTTTAGACTTAAGGTCTAAGTGCACCTCGGGGTCCTCGTAATAGGACTTAAAGAGCCGAAACCACTTATGTGGGCACCGAAACATAGTTTATTGTTAACATTTTTTTTCGTGTATAAACTATTCATGACGCGAACATACATGGTTGAGCCTCGGGGAGCCACCATGAAAAAATCGATATAGAGATCAGGGAAAGACATTTATTTGTCACCCCCATGGTTTTTAAAACACCTTTGTGTTACCATAGTAACCTGATCTTGAACCTCATCTCATACGTCTAGAGGGGTATTGACGTGAGATAATGATATCGATTAATGCTCGCCCATGATATGTTTACATCACGACAAGATGTTATGACTATATCTCTGACCTTATCCTATTTCTTTTCTAGAAATAATCTTTAATGGCTCAAATTAACGACCCGATGTCATCCGCTCAAGCGGAAGGAACTCAAGGGAATCCTCCTGGACAAATGTCCACTGAGATGTATTTGGCACAAATAACCCAATACCTTAGTTTCACCGCTCAACAGATGACCGAACTTCGGCAATCTCAGAGTGCTCTTGAGGCACGTGTCATTAGTCTACAACGTGAGACTAATAGACCTGATGAGCGACAAGGTGAACCATCATTTGTCGTTAAGCCATTTACGGGAGACAAAAAGGAAAGAACCGAAGAAGCAATCTGCACATGGCTGGGACGATGGGAGTCTCATTTTGAGCTCTATCCCACGCCAGATAGTACGAAGATTGCATATGTCGGCCGAGAACTCGGGGGTAAGGCCGCCGCCTGGTGGCGTGGGCTCCGTACTATGGGGAAATTGCCCGATACCTGGACAGATTTTGTCATGGTTTTTAAGGGCCAATTTCTGCAACCTCCCTCTCGAACCGAGGCAGCACAAGCTTTAATGAACCTCTCTAGCAGGAAATTTTCCTGGCTAGAGGACTATGTTCACCATGCTAGAACCCAAATCCAAAAATCGGGTCTAGAAGGGGACAATTGGTTGATAGCTTGTTTTGTCAATGGCATCCCCAATTCGGACTATCACTGGATAGTGCACGATAAGGATCCAAAATCCTTCGAAGAGGCCGTTGAAATAGTTCTTCGCTATCAACGCACTTCGAAGAAGGACCATAACAAACCCAACGAAGCGCCCGGGACTAAGCAGTCGCAATTTGTTGGGAAACGCAAGACACCCAACGAATTCCTGGATCGCGATTGTAAGCGACAACATCCTTTTTGTGTATTCTGCAAAAAGAAGGGTCATACAAAAGAACAATGTCGAAAGCTCCAACGGAAAGAGCACGACAACAAAGCTAAAGCTGCAGACCATAAAGGTCAGATTCCTAATGTCCTTTAGGTCTATACACATCATTTAAGTAATTGTCAATGTTCTTTCCCTCACTATGTATTGGGTCCCAATGATTTACTACGTGCAAACGGGTATATCAATGGATCTCCCATACAATTTTTATTTGATTCGGGAAGCTCACACAATTTTGTGAATGATCGTTTGGTTCAGATATGGGGAATCCAACCCACCGTAAGTGATCACACCTACACGGTGCACTTGGCTGATGGAAGAGTACAATACATCAACGGGGCGATTCATTCATTAGGAATTTCTATTGATACTTATATAGAGGAAGTAGACTTCCATGTAATGAATCTTTGTACCACCGATGTAATACTGGGTTATCCCTGGTTTTATAATAAAAACTCTTCTTTATTTATTGATTGGGTTCGTCATTCCATTTCTTTTGTACTGAACGATTGTACGCATTTTATTCAATGTGTAAAAAAACAATCCCTCTCGATTGTTTCCTCGTGTCCATCAATATCCGAGTTGTCTTGTTCTACGTTATTTTATTGTGTATTTGATCCGAACATTCACGTTTACAATATCGATAATGTCCCGATTCAATTAACATATTTTGAACAACAACAACTTGATGAAATCTTAAATGATTTTCATGATGTTTTTCCAAGTGAACTACCTGATGGGTTACCTCCTAAACGTAATATAGACCATCGTATAGATATTGTACCTGGTGTTGCACCAATAAGTATACCTCCGTATCGCTTAAGTCGATCCGAAGAAGATGAGGTATCTAAGCAACTCAAGGACTATTTACGAATGGGTTATATACGTTATAGTAAATCTCCATGGGGTGCACCAGTTCTTTTGGTTAAAAAGAAAGAGGGCACATGGCGTATGTGTATTAATTACCGACGCTTGAATAAAGTGACGATCAAGAATTCGTATCCATTGCCCCGGCCTGACGATCTAATTGACCGTCTCCAGGGAGCTCGGTATTTTACGAAACTTGATCTCCGTACTGGCTACCATCAAATACGAATAAGTGAGGACGATGTTCCTAAAACAGCATTTTGTACGCGCTATGGCCATTACGAGTTTTTGGTTATGCCTTTTGGTTTGACCAATGCTCCGGCTACTTTTCAACAAGAAATGAATGACATTTTCCGAGAACAACTTGGAAAATTTGTCGTTATTTTCTTGGATGATATTTTAGTTTATAGCCGTACATTACAAGAACATGCTAGACATGTCCGCTTTGTTTTACAAACATTGCGTGATAAACAGTTTTATGCGAAGATCTCAAAATGTGAGTTCTTCAAGAAATCAATTACTTATCTAGGACATCTCATAACCGAACGAGGAGTTGAAATTGATCCTTCTCGCATTGAGAAAATCAAGCTTTGGCCCACTCTTCGGAATATTCGAGAAGTTCGATCATTCCTTGGTTTTGTGGGGTTTTTGCGAAAGTCTCTTCGTAATTACTCCCAATTGACGACGCCGTTTACTGATCTTTTAAAAGGTCAAACACGTAAGTCTACAAAACCTATTGTGTGGAATGGTACACTAGACCTCGCCTTTAAGGAACTCAAGGACCTGGTTTGCAAGGCTCCTTCACTTCTTTTACCTGATCCTTCAAAACCTTTTGAGGTTGAAACCGATGCAAGCGATTATGCTATAGGTGCTGTCTTGTATCAAGATGGTAAACCAATAGCATTCGAGAGTAAGAAACTTGATTCTGCTCAATGTCGGTATACCGTTCAAGAAAAGGAATTATTTGCAGTTATACATGCGCTCAAAACATGGCGCCATTATCTTTATGGAAATCACTTTGTGGTAACTACGGACCACGAGTCCTTGAAATATTTTTGTGACCAACAAGACCTGAAAGGTCGTAAGGCACGATGGGCTGATCTCATCCAGGACTTTGATTTTTCCATACGAAATCGTAAAGGTTCCATGAACATTGTCGCTGATGCACTAAGTCGCATCCGTGAAGTTAACACGCTTAGCTTCACTGAAATATCATCAGATCTTTATGATCACCTTCGAGGAAAGTATCCTGATGACAGTTATTTCGCAAAATACTGGGCTAGAGTTGAGTCTGGAACAGACACCACCACATCCTTGAAGGAATACTTCCACATTGCTAACGGTTTGCTCTACCGTAATGGGAAGGTTTGTGTTCCAGATTTACCCGAGGTCAAAAAGAGGATTCTTTTTGAATGCCATGATGCACCCTCAGCAGGGCACCCTGGAATACATCGTACACTCGTTCTCATCTCCACTCAATTTTATTGGCCTAAGATGCGTCCTGACATACATAGCTATGTGACTAAATGTCACCAGTGTCAGGTTAACAAAGCCGAGCGACTTAAAGCCGCAGGACTTTTACATCCCTTGTACATTCCCAATAATAAGTGGGAAAGCATATCCATGGATTTTATTGTTAGCCTTCCTCGCACCCAAAAAGGTCATGATGCCATATGGGTTGTCGTTGATCGACTAACTAAAATGGCCAGATTTATTGCTACTAAAACCACGGTAACAGCTCCTGAATTGGCTTACCAATTTGTTGACGAATTGTTTCGTTTTTATGGGTTGCCGATGGATATCGTGAGTGATCGAGATCCAAAGTTTACTAGTGACTTCTGGACACAAGTCTTTAAGAAGTTAGAAACTACGTTGAGCATGAGCTCCACGGATCATCCTCAATCCGATGGATAGACAATACGAGTAAATCAAATTATTGAGGACATGCTTCGAGCATACGTTGGTGCAAAACCAACAAAATGGGAACGTTATCTCCCAATTTTGGAGTTTGCTTATAACAGCTCCAAGCATACGTCGACGGGATATAGTCCTTTTATGTTGATGTATGGTTTTCAGCCACGAGCCCCGATTGATGTTAATATACATCATGATGAGTTGCGAAGTACGCAAAACTTTCTTCGGGATATGCAAGATATGTTGCATATTGCACGAGATAATATAAAAACAGCTCAAGATAGAGCGCGTTTTTATGCCGATCATCATAGGCAACCTCGTGTATTCAACCCTGGACAGAAGGTATTTTTACGTGTACCTCACAATTCTAAGACATTGTCTACGGGTAAGTGCGCTAAGTTAGCCCCACGGTTTTGTGGACCTTTTACAGTCCTCAAACGCATTGGGTCATCAGCCTATCGTCTCGCTCTACCCGATGGTGTCGGAATTCATCCAGTCTTTCATGTGAGTCGTCTAAAAGAACTTCTAGGTTCTGGAGACAATACAGTTACGACTGAAACTCTGGTTACTTCTGAAGAATTATCTTCTAAACCACATGTACCAGAAAGAATTCTCGATGTTAAAACAAAAAAATTACGTACTAAAGAAATCCGAGAATTCAAAATAAAATGGATGGATAAATCAATAAAAGATGCCACATGGGAACGCGAAAATACTCTTAGAACTAACTTCCCTAACTTTCCGTTGCAAGAGTGCAATGTTTTAAAGAGGGGGAGTATGTTACGAGCATGACCATATAATATCCCGTGGTAAGAATTTACCGTAGTATTCTATACACGTGGATAAGTGTGAGGGTTAAATGAGAGTGTAAAGAAGGGGAGGATTACTTTTAATCCTCGGGATTGAGACAACCCATTAGGTCAAGTGTGAACTTGCCTGGGGGCCTTGGGTATCGCTATAAATAAGAGGCCTAGCTACCCTCATTTGATCTTTCTTTTGACTACATCGAGACTCTGCTCGTGTGGTGGGTCAACTCTTGTAGCGAGCGCGCCAGCACCAGGTACGACTCGACGCCACGGCGGTGGTATGGGACGCCGATCGAGGCTCGAGTCCGTCTCGATCCCTTCGCTCGGGGGTGGTCGGGTGGATCGGCACCCTTCTTTCTCTTTCTCCTTTCTATCTATTTCTTCATTATCCTTATCTTAAGCTTACATTAGTATTATGATCTATAATAGTTTCATTGAAAAGTTTTTGGGGAAACCTAGATTTAACTAGTTTTTGTTTGTAAAATGAATGGGTTTTGTACTCCATGAGAGCATGAGAGAAATCTAAGTGATGGCTTTCTATTGCCACTACTTATTAGTGTTTCTTATTTCCACAAAAAGACATCCATCCCTATATGATAGAAAATGAAGTCCTTGGTACATACTTTTTAAAGGGAAAAAGTAATTAGAGAAACTCGAGTAGGGCTAAACGAAGAAAGAGAACCTAGCGAGATAGAGAGCCTATAAAAACAGAGATAAATATCGAGCTAGAAACCAAAGTAGTAGTTGCTCTTCGTTGCCATCATTGTCATCCTCCTTATTTTCTTTGCACCACCTCTTGGGGTAGACTTGCTGAGAAAATGTTATGGGTCCAAATGGTATATATTCAATGTTATACTTAGATGAGCACTCATGCCCAATTTTTCTTAGCCTTTGGGAGATTAGAAGTAACAAGATATTAACATTGTGTCAATATCTTAGTGTTAAGTACTCATTATACACAACACAATGCATGAAGACATCACGACACTTGCATAGGCACCTAGCTCAAGCGAACATTGAGAAAAAGGGGCATAGAACAAAACTCCCATCAAACCTTTCGGACAAATGGCCACCCTTTATCATAATCTTGCACGTTTATACTTGAATCCTAGACATTAGGTTTTGTCTATTGAGATTGGACAGTATATGGTGAGACTAAGGGAGAGACTAAGTATGTACGTGAAAATTTGGCAAACCATGCAATAATTAGCATGCTTGACTCCATATATATATATATAAGGATTATAAAATGAGCTTTCTCATATTATCTCTCTTGTTTTAGGTTCTTCAACAACTACAACTACAACTTGAGAACAACACCTTATGAGTATCTTTGCAAGAACTCTAATCTTTGCAAACCCGTGTAAATAAATGCGGAAGTCGTAACACACAGTTGTCTCCCACGGGGATTGATAGCCGAAATGGTTGAAGGCTGAATATGTGAAAGAGCTGAAGGCTGGCTGGTGTGAAAGCCGAAGTCGAATCGGATAACCGGCAAGCAGTGTGAAGCCGGAAGCTGAAATATTATTAGGATTCCATATTATTATGTAGCGGAATATTATTAGATAGGAAACGATGTAATAGAATTTAGATATGAATAGCCATGAATTATGACTTTAGGAGATCTTATCCGAAAGGATGTGCTGAAATGGCATTCTAACCATACATGCGTCACCTATAAAATGGGGGCATGTGCTTTGTATTATATGTTGTATATTGTGTACAATTATTTCATATAGAGGGATTTTGGGTATACATTGTCCCTATTATTCAGTTTCTTAATTATTGTGCTAATTGTTGACCAAATCTATGGTGTAGCCAATTCGGATATGGCTTGTACTATGTGTTGAGGATTAATTTGTTGTAGCCGTTTCAGATAGTTATTGCCTAGGCTATTTGAAAATAGCTATCATGGACACACCAACCGCAAACTACGACAGAGCACGAATGACAAGGCTCTGACCAATATGGTTACGAACGTGGAACTAAACGTGATGAGGCTAGAAACTCGGGAAGTTTGGAGCGACGCGATGAGGAACTTAAGACACTAGGAACAATACAAGAGCATAAAGGCAGAGATGTAAAGCAAGGAGAGAAGATGGGGCTAAACAAGAATACTAGATTGATGTGTCAATGACTGGCGTTGAATCCCTTGAAAGGGACCAAGGAGGTTACACGTATTTATACTGCGAGTTGAAGTACATGCATTAGAATATTCTGGAGAATATTTGGGAGAATATTCTAGAACCCTCTAGAACCTTCTAATTCTAGAACTTTCTTAAAACTCCTAGAACTTGAGATATAGATGATCTCGTAATAATATACTAAGATATACATAACATGACCATGTATTAGATGCGTTGGTTAGAACATAGCACTTGACTATATACAAGAGGTGAAGAGTTCAAATCTTGACATTATTGTTGCCATGTCCATGAAATTATCCTCCCCTTTACGACCGCCTTTTCGGAAGTGTGGTGCAGGGGTGAGCTAAGAGAGAAAACTGGAGTAGGTTGAGGAGTGGTTGACCATGAGCTGTCCTCACCGGAGAATGGAACAGGAGTGAACTTGAGTGACCATGTGCGGTCCTCATCGGAGAGTGGAACACGAGGGAACGTGAGTGACCATGTGCGATCCTCATCGGTGTCGTGAAGATCCGTCACTACGCGCGGATCGTGAGGCGGAACCGCCGGGGTTCTGGACCGGAAGGATTTAGAGTCGATACAAGCTTTGGCGAGAAAGTACTTAAGATAGATTGGGAAAGAGAGAAGTTGAGATTACACAATTGATTTGATAACGAATTTCTTCCTCTTAATTTTCATAAAAAAAAACCGTGTTTTTCTACTCTCCCTTCCCTCTTTTATAGATGCTCTCATGCA
This sequence comes from Azolla caroliniana, assembly GCF_043228905.1. NCBI lineage: Eukaryota > Viridiplantae > Streptophyta > Polypodiopsida > Salviniales > Salviniaceae > Azolla > Azolla caroliniana. The sequence continues at coordinate 12,832,868 of NW_028230437.1, read as the reverse complement.
TATGATGCATGTGAGGGTACAAGACATGCATAAATTGCATGTTTGCCATTTGGCGCTTAAGTATTACATGTGGTGCATGCTAACCATGTCACTCATTTTAGCACTCATGGATGAGAATGTACATGTAAAAGTACAATGATAGAAATATAGTTTCAACTAAATACTATGGCTTAATGGTAAGCCATTTGACTCCTAACTTGGAGGTGCAAGGTTCGAATCCACACTTGCCCTCCTTGTATATGTAAATATGTATATATATTTATATATTTATTTTATCTAGTCGCCGGTTCGCCGGATGTCCCCGCCGGATACCGGTGCCGCCGCCGGATGCTGACGCCGTCGCCGGATGCCGACGCCGAATACTGGTGCCACCGCCGGATGCCGACGCCGACGCCGGATACCGGTGCCGCATGCCGCCGCCGGATTGCGGTCGGATGCCGTCGGATTACCGACTCCATCACCGGTCCGGTTTTTGTTGGCCAAAACCCTTTTCAAGTAGCTAGCCACCTCCACTCTAAGTTCAAGTTACCTTGAACTCTCTATGCTCCACACATAGACACAAAGATAATATCTTTTGCTCCACCTTATATATGATGAGAGCCTTATTTGTCGTGCCTATGTGGGATATCTCACAATTTTCTCTTTTCTTTTCACAAACTTTATACCCTCATATCTTGACATTTAGTTGTCCATTTCTCGTGTAATAAAGTGCATTCGAAACCTCCATCATTTTGTACTTAGATATTAAAAATGTTTTCTTCACAATTATTGTATTATGTGATTCATACTCGATTTCATACGTTTTATGGGATTTTCACACTATTGCCGAAAATCTTCACGACATCCACCCCCACCAAACCGCACGTCCTCCGGTACGTGCCAAGAAGAGAAGAAGTGAGATTTCGGCTACGATGATCAATTAGATTCGTCCATGTCTTCATTTTCATCCGGCCTATTATGTTCATCGTCGAGGTAATCGAGGTCAGGATCCTTGTCTTGTCTTTTCTTGAAAAGCTTTACTCTTTTTCCCGCAATGGGTACGGCCAACATTGATCCGTCTAGTTCCAAGGTGGTATGTGGCATTATCGTTGGCACTTGTCACCACATACGGCCCGAACCATCTTCTTGCGAACTTCCTTGTTGTACTGTGTTGATTGTCAAGGGTGTTGTCGTAAACCAAAACCCAATCCCCTTCTTCAATCTTCTTGGGACAAAGTCGATGCGTGTTGTCGAACCGAACTTTGTTCTTTACTCGGGCTGCCTTCATCATCTTTCGCACTTTTTCTAAATCTTCAGGTCTTCTTTCAAGTTGCCTTATCCGCGCCGCTAATAACTCTTCTCGGCTCATCTCGTTCTCCCACGGTATCGCTACCCATGAGGTGATCGTTCTTTCGATGGGCATAATCGGCTTTTGTCCATACATAAGCTCCGTCGGCATATACCCTGTCACCGAGCTATGTGTCGTTCTATCGGCCCACAAGGCATAGGGTAATAGTCGTGGCCAATTCCCGACTCGACCGTTGCATGCCCGTACGATGGATTTAACGATAGGTCCATGCCCTCGCTCGATCTTCCCATTTGCTTCCGGATTGTAGGCAGTCGTGAGGGAGAGCTTCACGCCTAGTCTTTCGAAGAGCTCCGTCGCTTCGGGCGCGTCCAACTCCCCTCGGTCGGCCACCATCTTCCCTACACATCCATATCGGCAAACAACATCTTCAAGTAGAAATTTGCAAACGGCTGAAGTCGTCTTATTTGTCAAGGCTCGTCCTTCCACTTGATTTGTCAAGTCTTCCCTTGCCAGCACTAAGTACTTCATTTGTCCCACTCCCATTGGCATCGAGACCAGATCCACCATCCATTTGAAGTGTATGGTGAGTGGGTATGTCGGCTTTAACTCATCACGATGACGTATATTTGAATATACTTGCCAAGTTTCGCATGTGGACACGAAATGGAGTACATCTTTGTACATGCTTGGCCACCAGTACTTCTCCTTCAACTTTTCGAACGTCGCCCATGTTCCTCTATGACCTGCCCAAGCACTCTCGTGGAATTCGGTCATCAGCGTCTCTTGCTCTTCTTTCTTTACCACCACTCGACGTGGTATTCCTGTCCTTCTTTTTGGATGTCGCCAAAGGAATCCTCCCTTCAAGAAGTATCAGTAAGCTTTCTTTCGGATTCGTAGGGCCTCCTCCTTTGTCAACGAAGCATCTGTCGTCAATGTTCTTAGGAATCTACCGATGAGTAACCATTCTCCTTCGTACTCGTTCTCGTTGAAGGCGTGGAGGGTTTGCGCGTCCTGGTCTTCCGCCGACAATCGAGCCATCTTGAAGAAGTCGAGGGCGACATCTTCATCTTCCGAAACCATGTTACTTCCATTTGAAAATCTTGCCCTCGACAGCATGTCAGCCATGGCGTTCTTCTTCCCTGCGATGTGACGGATCTCTGGGTTTAAAGACTTGATGTAGGCGATCCACCTTAGCATAGCAAGATCTGGGGTCGCACATCCCGAGACCATTCCGAGAATTGGGAGACAATCTGTCTCTATTATCACTTCTGATCCGATCAGGTAATCTTTGTCCGTCTTCACTGCCGACACAATACCCCAAAGTTCCCGCTTGACTTGGGCATATCTTTGTTGCCGTTCGCTGAGAACCTTTGCTCCGAACCAGACGGCATATCGCGCATTATCTTCACCTTCTTGATTGATGACCCACCCGATTCCGGTTGGGCTCGTATCTACGGTCACATAAATTGGTTTCCCTTCGGCATCGTGATGTCCGGAATGCAATCCTTCAAGACTTTATTCATGGCATTCACCATATGAGCCACCGAGTTCGTTGCGCCTTGGGGTAAGGTACACATCCGCACAAGCCCGATCGGAGTCCTCATGGTTGTAATGTCCCGACTGTCGATCGCCAATTGGAATTGGTCATATCCGGAGTAGAGATCGCCAATGGATTAGATGGACCGGCCCGCAAACGCTTCGGCAAATTCGTCCACGCTCGGACCGATTCCGGCATTTTGAATTGTCACCTTGTTGACAGGTTGAAGATCTTGGATGAATCGCAATGATCCATTCTTCTTCGGCACCGTGAACCACCTATTGGAATAAGGAGCATTCGACGGTTCTAGAATTCCCATACTCACCTTCTCCTTTAAGAGCTCGATCAGCTTCGGAAGGTGTGCTCTCGGAACCGGTATCGGTTTCAAGTTCCAAGGCACATGAGGCACCGTGAAGATCACCATTGGCTCTATAACCTTTGGGTCGGCGCATCCGATTTCTCGTGGGAAGAATGCGAAAGCCTTCCCATGTCTCTCAAGCATATCGCGAAACATTCGCTCCTCTTCAGGGAGAAAGAAATCCTCCTTTCCAACTCGTAGCTTCCCCTTCGTCTCTTTGGTGAAGTCATGACCTATCTTCTTCGGATCTCTTAAGCTTGGATCGTTAGCGACTTCCTTCATCTTTTGCCAGCTATCTTCCGGTAGCGGAACCGCAACTGGCTTGATCTTCTTATCCACTGTTTTATATTTCGTGTTGATGTCAGCTTCATTCATCGAGATGCCACGACGGTATTCATCGATGATAGCGTACATGTTGACGGAGTTAACCGAAATCACACGTTGGTTGTGAAGATAGCTCAAGTCCACGACGTCCTCGATTTCGCCGATGGTGTCGTTAAATGAGGCTTCTTCCATAATATGAGTCACAAACTCTCCTTCTTCTATTATGTTCTCTTGTTTCAGCATCTTCTCGAATTCTTGTATCCGGCGTTTGTGCTTCTTGTCGGGTAGTACTAGTTTACATGCGCCACTAGGTGTGACACATGTTGCTTCTCCTTGCAATCCACGCACTCTTCTTTCTTGTGGGGTCTTGTGATTGCTCGGACTATTTGTGCCCCATGCTTCAATAGTCCGCTCTAAAAATCCGAGGATTCGCCTCCGAGACTATCTCGATTCCTTTCATGATTGGCTCGCACTGTTAGGAATTGGACCGATCTTTGGTTGTCAAGACTCTTTATTCGTGCGAAGGCTGCTCCATTATCGAACACTTTGGTCTCCATCCGAGATGATGTGATATAAGGTTGCCCTAGGATGACAGGATGCGATGCCGATTCTTGTACGAAGAAGTGTTGATCCATCTCCACATCCCCGATCGTGACTTTGACATTGGGACAAGCTCCGTACAAGTCCTCCGTAGACTTTGTTGCCGCGCGAATCTTCCATCCGTGGTTTGTATTGATTGGGCATCTTACCTTTTTGTAGAAGTCGGTTGACATGAGGTTGATCTCCGAGCCGTGGTCGATCAAGGCTACGACGGTCTCTTTCTTCTCCCCGATCTTCACCGGCGTCTCCGTTGTCGCTCGTGCCCAATGAGGTCGAGTGTAGTGGCTGTCCACCATATCTTCATCGATTTCTTCTCTTGCCATCGTTATGGCATTTCTTTTTGCTTTTTGCGGCTTCTCTTCTTCCTCGTCCGATTGTTGTCTCTTTCTCTTTACAAGGTCCACGATCGTGTCATGGAACTCCTTCTTCGTAATGCCAAGCAATTCCCTCAAGGACAAAGTTACGTGGCTATCAAGAACTCGTTCTTCGAGAATCTTCTTTAGGTCCGTCGTCTGCTCTATGTACGACCTTAGCTTATAGGTAGGTATGGTCCTTGTCCTCCGAGCGGGGTCTTCGACACCAACCTTCACGGGCCGAACCGTTTCTTCAACTCGTATGCTCGGCTCCCCTTTTCGGCTTGATTCTCGTTCCTCCGTTTGTAAAGGTCGACTCGTCTCCGCATCGTCCTTCTTTTTCGCGTTCCTTGTTTCATGTCTTTTAGATGGGCCTTGCTCTTCTATTCTCTTTCTCTTTTCTTCAACGAACACCTCGTGGTTGTCGCACATCACCTCTGCGAGTATGGTGTTGTCGTCCACCGGATCCGACCACCCGGTTATGCTTTGCACATTTCGGTCCGCAAGCTCTACCTCGTTCGATGTGACTTTTCCCTTCTTCTCATATTCGAGAACGGAAGTCCAAAACTTTGCTCCCGCTCTAGCAGCTTCAGTCTTGTCTTTCCCGACTCTTATTCCGGCCGACGTAGCATAGTGCATCGCATCCACATGAAGTCGCATCGGCATCCTCCATAGATTTCTTCATTCCTCCTCTTCCGAAATTCACCCGTAGGGGTCTTCTAGTCTCGCTTGAGCAGATCATGTTGTCCTCTATGTATACGATATTTTGTCGAATCGCCTCTCGAAGGCTCGCACAATCCCTTCTCATGTGGTCCATGCTATCGCACCACACGCATCTAAAGGGTTCTTTTCCTTTAGGGCCCCGACGATTCATGTTGGCTAGCATGACCTTCTCGAACTTCTTCGCTAGCTCTTCGATGATGTCGTCATCAATCTTCTTTTCTTCCACGTTACTTTGTCTCAGCGGCTCAGCTACTTTCGGCGGTCTTGCTTTCTCCGTGGTAGTCGGTCCCGTCAAGTCGGTGTCATCAACCCATTGGCGACGCTTGTCGAGCCTATTGCATGCCCGCTTCACCGCAATCCAGTCCGCCACGAGCCCATTTGCTTGGGTATCATCTTCGAGAAGAGTCCCCAACTCCCGTCTATCCTTTATGTCCACGGCCTTCAAGAAGTACAAAGTCTTGTCCTCTTCAAGCAACACTTGGTCCGTATTGGGGAGACGACTAAACATCTGGTCGAATTCGTCGTACACCCTCGAGACGCTCATCTTCTTATTCTTCTTCTCTATCCACTTCATCAGGGCATGTCGAGTCATCCTCGTTTTCTCGAACTCAGACCATGTTGTCTTTCCTTCTTGAAGCTCGATGACGCGTCTTTGGATGTTGTTGGCGACAACTCTCTTGAAGCTTGCGATTTGACGTGCCTCGAACACGTCCCTTTGATTCATCTCCCTCTTATATGCATCAAGGAACTTTGTAACGTTCCTTCCATCGAATTGGCCCTCGAGCTCTACGACACGATCGACAACCTTCTCCACGCTCACGTCGTTGTCCCGAGATCTCATCATTTGCTCGACGATTAGCATCATCCTTTCGAGCTCTCCTGCTTGGTTGCTTGAGGACGCCATCTCCAAGTATTAATCTCGACTTGATCCTTCCTACCGCCTCTTTCACGTCGGGTTCACCACTTAATTATGTCGTGAAGATCCGTCACTATGCGCGGATCGTGAGGCGGAACCGCCGGGGTTCTGGACCGGAAGGATTTAGAGTCGATACAAGCTTTGGCGAGAAAGTACTTAAGATAGATTGGGAAAGAGAGAAGTTGAGATTACACAATTGATTTGATAACGAATTTCTTCCTCTTAATTTTCATAAAAAAAAACCGTGTTTTTCTCCTCTCCCTTCCCTCTTTTATAGATGCTCTCATGCATATGATGCATGTGAGGGTACAAGACATGCATAAATTGTATGTTTGCCATTTGGCGCTTAAGTATTACATGTGGTGCAGGCTAACCATGTCACTCATTTTAGCACTCATGGATGAGAATTTACATGTAAAAGTACAATGATAGAAATATAATTTCAACTAAATAGTATGGCTTAATGGTAAGCCATTTGACTCCTAACTTGGAGGTGCAAGGTTCGAATCCACACTTGCCCTCCTTGTATATGTAAATATGTATATATATTTATATATTTATTTTATCTAGTCGCCGGTTCACCGGATGTCGCCGCCGGATACCGGTGCTGCCGTCGGATGCCAACGTCGCCGTCGGATGCCGATACCGTCGCCGGATTGCGGTCGGATGCCGTCGGATCACCGGCTCCATCGCCGGTCCGGTTTTGGTTGGCCAAAACCCTTTTTGAGTAGCTAGCCACTTCCACTCTAAGTTCAAGTTACCTTGAACTCTCTATGCTCCACACATAGACACAAAGATAATATCTTTTGCTCCACCTTATATATGATGAGAGCCGTATTTGTCGTGCCTATGTGGGATATCTCACAATTTTCTCTTTTCTTTTCACAAACTTTATACCCTCATATCTTGACATTTAGTTGTCCATTTCTCGTGTAATAAAGTGCATTCGAAACCTCCATCATTTTGTACTTAGATATTAAAAATGTTTTCTTCACAATTATTGTATTATGTGAATCATACTCGATTTCGTACGTTTTATGGGATTTTCACACTATTGCCGAAAATCTTCATGACATCGGAGAAGAGAACACCAACGGGTGTGAGTGACCATGTGCGGTCCTCACCGGGAACTAGGACACCAACGGGTGTGAGAGACCCTATGCGGTCCTCACCGGAGACACAAACACCAATAGGTGTGAGAGACCCTGTGTGGTCCTCACTGGAGACACAAACACCGACGGGCATGAGCGACCATGTGCGGTCCTCACTGGAGACTGGGACACTGACGGGCGTGAGCGACCTTGTGCAGTCCTCACCGGAGACATGAACACCGACGGGCATGAGCAACCATGTGCGGTCCTCACCTAGAACTGGGACACCAACGGGCGTGAGGGAACCTGTGTAGTCCTCACCAGGAACTGGGACACCAATGGGCGTGAGCGATCCTGCAGGGTCCTCACCAGGAACTGGAGCACTTGACATCAATGAAGGCTAGGCAAAGTAGTGTTGATAACGACACCAAGAGGTGCTGAAGATGATGATGTCGAAGACGAACCAATGAAGACAATGATGTTGACTCTAGAAACAATGATTGTGACTATGGCAATGATGGAAATAGAGAAATATATGAAGAGGATAAGAAACATAGAGATTGAGAGGTTGAGGATAAAAAGAAACACAAAGAGGATGATAGAAAACACAGTGATAGAGACTAAGATGATAAGAAACGCATAGATAGGGATGATGATGATAAGAAACACATAGATAGAGATGAAAATGGTAGGAAACACAGGGAGAAGGATGACAATGACAAAGAACGAAGAGATAGGGATGTGGAAGATTATTTGGAAGCACAAAGATAGGGATGATGATAAGAAACACAAAGATAGATATGTGGAGGATGAGAAGAAAGTAAAAATCAAAGATGATGATGAGGAGAAACTAAAAGACAAAGACAACGATGAGAAGAAACTAGGAGATAGAGATGGCAAGGAAGATAGGAAACGAAGGGATGTTGATGACGGTAACTCTAGAAGCAAGGATGGTGACGATGGTAACTCTAGAAGCAAGGGCGATTACGAAGACGGGTTGACGAGGAAGATAAGAAACAAAGGGATGTGGAGGATGAGAAGAAAGTAAAAATCAAAGATGATGATGAAGAGAAACTAAAAGACAAAGACAACGATGAGAAGAAACTAGGAGATAGAGATGGCAAGGAAGATAGGAAACGAAGGGATGTTTATGACGGTAACTCTAGAAGCAAGGATGGTGACGATGGTAACTCTAGAAGCAAGGGCGATAACGAAGACGGGTTGACGAGGAAGATAAGAAACGAAGGGATGTTGATGACGGAAACTCTAGAAGTAAGGACGGTGACAATGGTAACTCTAGAAGCAAGGGCGATGACGAAGACAAGTGATTCTTCTAGTTGGAAGGAATTCAAACTATCACGGACACACCAATGCTAGACTACGACAAAGCATAGATGACAAGGCTACGATCGAGAAGGTTACGAACATGGAACTAAATGTGATGAGGCTAGAAACTCGGGAAGTTTGGAGTGACGTGATGAGGAGCTTGAGATGCTAGGAACAATATAAGAGCATAAAGACAGAGATGTAAAGCAAGGAGAGAAGATGGGGCTAAACAAGAATACTAGATTGATGTGTCAATGACTGGCGTTGAATCCCTTGAAAGGAACCAATGAGGTTACACGTATTTATACCGCGAGTTGAAGTACATGCATTAGAATATTCTGGAGAACATTTGGGAGAATATTCTAGAACCCTCTAGAACCTTCTAATTCTAGAACTTTCTTAAAACTCCTAGAACTTGAGATATAGATGATCTAGTAATAATATACTAAGATTTATATAACATGACCATGTATTTGGATGTGTTGGTTAGAACATAGCACTTGACTATGTACAAGAGGTGAAGAGTTCAAATCTTGACATTATTGTTGTCATGTCCGTGACAATAGCTGACTAGTGATTAGTTGCGGTTGAATATCCATCTTTCCAACCACGATCTTTGGTGATTGGGTATCCAATCCGTGTTCTAGAGAGTAGAACACATTTTGGCAACCACAATGGGATGATGTAGCAAATGCGTTTTGAGTGGTGATCACGACACTGAAGAACGAGAGGACGGCAGTAGTGAAGTGGTTGTCGATTTTGGATCCGCCTATTTTGGCATTATTAAAGGCGGCAAAGAAAAAAGGGAGAAGGACACAAACGCCAAAATAGCCAAGACAACAATGGCTAATTGAAACCCAACCAACGGAGTGGTAGAAAGAGAGCCCTCCTAAAGCTGACACGAAAGAAAGCCAAGTCAAGTCGATCAAAAGAACTACTGCAACAATTACACATGCAGATGATGAACTGCCCACAAGCAGGAATCAACAACTCCGAAGATCAAAGGGCCAAACCAGAGCCGGAAGTGTCTATGCCAATTAACAAGCCGACTAGCCAACTACAATATAGGAATAGGCATCCCAGAGGAAGAGGGTTGCTTTGGCTGATGCGAATATTCAACTAATCAAATGGTGAAGATTTATTAATCTTAATAAGGAGAAACATAGTGTTGAGCAGAGTTCGGGAGAGAACAAAGAGCTGGCCGGTAATCAATTGGCAACGGTTGTGCAGGCAATATAGTTAAGAGTGGGAGGTAATAAGCAGATGAGGATAAGGACGAAAGGAGCCAAGAAGGTGGCAGTGCCAATGGAGGATATCACAATCAGTCACACTCCAGAGACATATATGCATATGGCGAAGGAAATAATACTAGAAGGTCAGATTACCCAAATATTCCGTGTTAGGAATATGGCTCCGAGTCAAGATGATTTACACTATCAACACAAGTTTCCAAATAGACGAAACCACAAGACAAAATGAGACGACGCTGAAATTTAACGTGGAAAACCCAAAATGGGAAAAACCACGGGAACCTTAGGTTCCGAAATAGATTCACTATTTTCTGAGTATACAAGGTGTTGATAGCCTCTAGAGCTTACACTACAGGTATGCAAATATATTTCAAGGCTAAGCCTTGGTTACAATATTCACTCTACCGGATGGGATAAACAACAGAAAAAAACCAAAAAAACACAGAACAAATAAACCTATTACAAGTGGATAGAAGAGTTGATGTGACTCTTTGGGTAGTCCAAACAACACCTCGCTAGATCTTCGTCTTCACCCTTGCAACGAGTTCTCGCTCTCGATCACCCCTTTCTTGTGCTCTCTCACTTGTTTCTGTTTTCTTGTAGAAGCTTTGTTGTGTTTTCTCACACACCTCTCCTTCTCAAATCTCTGTTTTTCAGCCTTAGTTTTGTTGACTCATGTGCAATTTTTCTTTGTAATGTGCTCTGTTTTCTCTGTCTGTCTCTCAGTTTTCTCTCAGCCCGTTTTTCTGTCTATACCTTCTTTTTATCAGCCTTTTTGGGGTAAGGTCTCCTCTTTTCGTATCTACATTCACACATAAATATACGAAAAGGCACACAAACACACAAGAAGAAAAAAGGACACATAAAAAACGTATATATATATAGTTAAAAACAAATATAACTTTTTCCTTTCTTTAGCTCTGAGCCGATTCTGCGTTCAGCCGAATCAACGCTCAGCCCGAATCGGTACCCAGCCGATTCGACACTAAGTTGGTAGCTTGCTCTCAACCAACTCCATGTCATGGGCTCCACTTGAGTGGATAGACCCAACAATTCTCCCCCTCCATCTCAAGTGTGGGCACAACTAGGTTTGCTTTTTGTTTGCAAACTTCAAGCTTCTCTCATGACAAACATTTTGTCATCATGTCGGAGCCATTCTTATTGGCGTGAATCTTTTCAATGTGCATCTGTTTTTCTTCAAGCATATCTCTAAGCCAATGGTACCTAACATCTATGTGTTTTGACTTAGAGTGGAAGGACGGCTTTTTGTTTAAATGTATGGCACTTTGGCTGTCACAATACAAAATGTACTTTTCTTGCATTAGTCCCAACTCTTGTAGGAATTTCTTCAGCCATAGCAATTCCTTATTGGCCTCTATGGCAGCAATATATTCAGCCTGTGTTGTGCCATAGCGTCTCAAGACATTTTTCCTTATGATCATGTGCCATAGCTTCTCGAAAGCTCTATGGCTCTCCTCCATCTCTAAGCAATACATACTCATGTGGATTGTATCTAGTTGAAGGTTATCTTTGTCTTATAGACCTTCTCACCCTTCCCACTTCCGATGGAGCGGCTGAAACATCATCAGTTTGGTCACCTAGGGTTTGATGATCTTGTTCATTATCCTCATCAGGAGCATCATCAACTACATCATCAATTGTATCCTGATAGTCCTCTATGTCTCCCCCTTGACCTTGTATGTCCTAGGCAGGAGTTGGATTGTTGGTGATCGTAGGATCAGGGGTGATCTTTGGCATCTCCATCAGCTCCAGTTCTTGCAAGGTATGATCCTCAAGGAATACCACATCTGTGCTTCTAATGGCCTTCTTCTCTACTGGATCATAAAGTTTATAGCCGAATTCCTCATGGCCATATCCTAAAAATATGCATGGCTTGCATTTTTCATCAAGCTTGGATCTTTCATCTTTTGGGATGTGGACATAAGCCTTGCAACCAAAGACTCTTAAATTTTTGTATGACACCTCCTTACCTTTCCACACCCTCTCGAGTACATCACCATCCAAAGGGACTGATGGGGACAGATTTATGAGGTCAACGACAATCCTCATTGCTTCACCCCAAAAAGATTTCGGCAATTTTGAGTGGGATAACATGCATCGTATCCGCTCACAAATTGTCCTATTCATCCTCTCAGCCACGCCATTGTGCTGAGGTGTTTTGGGGACACTCCTCTCAAGCCGGATTCCATGCTCACGACAATATTGTTCAAATTGTCCTCGATACTCACCCTCGTTATCCGCACAGATACATTTAAGTTTTCTCCCAGTTTCCCTTTCCACACTTACATGGAAGTTTTTAAAGATCTCACAGACTTGATCTTTAGTCCTCAATGCAAAGCACCGCAATTTCCTTGAGAAGTCATCAATAAATGTGGCAAAGTACAGTGCCCCCCCTAGAGACTTATCTTTCATATAACACAAGTCAGTGTGCACCAATTCTAGTGGCTGAGATTTTCTTTTTGGGGGAAAATGTTGAAAAGCGACTCTATGTTGTCTGTCGGCCAAGCAATGAACACAAGTCTCCAAGTGCACCTCTTCTCTTAGGTAGGATGTTCTTTCTAGCTAGCACCTCGAGTCCTTTTTGACTCATGTGCCCAAGTCTCCTGTGCCACAATTCAATAGGGACTTCCTTATCGGCTACATTCACCTCTCCACCGGACACCATATCATGCATTACATAGAGGGAATTTTGTTTTAGGCATCTTACTCATACTAGCGAGCCTTTGATGAGCTTCCATTTTCCTTCACCAAACGAATTTGTGTAACCCTCATCATCAAGTTTACCGGCTGAAATAATATTCAGTCGAATGTCCGATACATGCCTAACATCATTTAATACTAGTTTGCAACCCGTGTCCATGGCTAGAATTATATTTCCTATGCCAACAACCTCTATTATGCCGTGGTTAGCCATTTTGACTTTGCCAAAGTCACCACTGGCATATGACGTGAACATCTCGCGATATGGAGTAATGTGATACGAGGCTCTCGAATCAATAATCCAATCAGTTTGTTGGCATGCTAAGCTAACACACGCATCATCACAGGCAATGACAATGTTGCCATCACAAGTGGTTGCAGTGGGGTCATTGCTCTTATTGTCGGTGGTTCCTTTCTTTTGGTCTTTCTTTTTCATCCAACAGTCTCTATCATAATGGTTTGGACCACCACAATAACGACATGAAAAATCTTTCTTGAAGTCTTTTCTACCTCTATATTTAGACCTCCCCTTAGAATTATTTCTATGATTTTGTGGACCCTTAGCATGGCTTCTTCCTCTAGAGGAGTTGTTTTCTATGACTAGCACTTTATGGTCAAAGTTGGACTCATGCTCCTTTCGTCGTGCTTCTTCATGTAGAAGACTTGACTTAAGCATGTCCAATGTTAGCTCCTTTTGTTGTGTTGCAGTCCCAAGCGTCACAACAAGGGTTTCCCAACTATCTGGGAGAGAGCCTAACAATAACAAGGTCAACACCTCATTTGCTAGAGGTATATCTAGAGAGATGATTTGACTTATTAGTCCTTGAAATGTGTTTAGATGCTCTACCATACTAGAGCCATCTTGATATCGAAGTCTTACAAGTTTTTTAAACACAAAGACTCTATTTAAGGCGTTTTTGGTCTGAAACATGGTTTCGATTTTCCCCCATAATTCGTGTGCTTTGGTTTCATCATCGAAATTGTTATATAGACTCATGTCTATAAATCAACGTATGTATGATGCTGTTTTTAGATGCATTGCTTCCCAAGTTGATGCATCTATGTTCTCGGGTTTGCTTGTACCATGTCGTACGAGCAACCACATGTCCTTACACACCAACATGTCTCTCATTTTGGATTTACAAATGGAGTAGTAGGGCCTGGTCAACTTAATCATCCCGCCTAATGATTCATCCATATCACTTGTTAGGAATCTGGCTCCATATCGAGATGATTTACACTACCAACACAAGTTTCCAAATAGACGAAACCACAAGACAAAATGAGAGTAGGCCGAAATTTAACGTGGAAACCCAAAAATCGGAAAAACCACGGGAACCTTAGGTTCCGAAACAGATTCACTATTTTTCGAGTATATAAGGTGTTGATAGCCTTTAGAGCTTACACTAGAGGTATGCAGATATATTTCACGGCTACATCCATGGTTACAATATTCACCCTACCGGATGGGATAAACAATAGAAAAAAACCAAAAAAACACAAAACAAATAAACCTGTTACAAGTGGACAGAAGAGTTGTTGTGGCTCTTTGGGTAGTCTAGACAACACCTCGCTAGATCTCCGTCTTCACTCTTGCAACGAGTTCTCACTCTTGATCACCCCTTTCTCGAGCTCTCTTACTTGTTTCTGTTTTCTTGTAGAAGCTTTGTTGTGTTCTCTCTCACACCTCTCCTTCTCAAATCTTTGTTTTTTAGCCTTAGTTCTGTTCACTCATGTGCAGTTTTTCTTTGTTTGTCTCTCAATTTTCTCACAGCCCATTTTTTTGTCTATACCTTCTTTTTATCAACCTTTTTGGGGTAACATCTCCTCTTTTCATATCACATTCACAGATAAACATACGAAAAGGCACACACACACACAAGAAGAAAAAAGGACACATACTAAATGTGTGTGTGTGTGTGTGTATATATATATATATATACATAGTTATAAACAAATATAACTTTATCCTTTCTTTAGCTCTGAGCCGATTCGACGTTCAGTTGAATCAATGCTTAGCCCAAATCAGTACCCAACCGATTCGACACTGAGTTGGTAGCGGGCTCTCAGCCAACTCCATGTCATGGGCTCCACTTGAGTGGATAGACCCAACAGATTTATTAATCTTAATAAGAAGAAACATAGTGCTGAGTAGAGTTTGGGAGAGGACAGAGAGTTGGCTGGTAATCAATTGGCAACCATCATGCGGGCAATATAGTTGTGTCTCGGAAATTGTTAGAGTGGGAGGTGATAAGCAAACGAGGATAAGGCCGGAAGGAGCCAAGAAGGTGGCAATGCTAGTGGGGGATATCACAGTCGGACACACTCTAGAGACATATATGCATATGGAGAAGGAAATAATACTGGAAGGTCAAGCATCTACCATTTTAGAAGACAGGGTATTGGGTGAAAGCATGCAAGTGGAAACAATTAGCTATGCAAAAAGCTACCATTGAAAATAGTATAGAGTTTGAATTGTATAAATGAGCACCATAAATGTGCAACATAAATTGATATGTGCACCATAAATTATATACCGAATTCCTAGGTCCATTATGCATGATCCTTTGCCACATCACGTGGGCCATCTCTGGTTGAGTATTCTGGCTTAGATTACTACCACTGTTGCTAAACCCTATTGAGTCCACTCCTCCATTGCCGCCATTCTACACTCAATTACCGGTGTCGCGGTATTCTGCGAGTACGTGTAGGGTTCGAGGCGGGGCCACGGGGGTCTTGGACTAGGGAGTAGAGGAGAAGGAATAAGACACAAAATGGAAGCTTAGCTCAAGAGGAGAAGAGGAATAATAGCACATAAACATAGAATAGAATAGATGGAGGCAAGATACACCCACAAGACAAGAAACATCAACCTATTATATTAAGATTTCACAAAAGATTACAACCAATGCAGCTTAGGCCGCACCCAAAACGACTACAAGAAAACCCTAACCGGATAAGTAAACAAAGAAGCCTAGAAACCCTAAAAGAAACCCAAGAAGAAAACCCTACAAGAAACCCTTAAAACCGAATAGAACCCCTCGACCTAAGTGGTATACCTTTCTCACTCAAAATAGGCAACCCCTTCACAAGAGACCTCTCACTCCCTTTTATAGTAGTAAGGAGTGAGGCACATTACAAAAGGAGAGGTCAAATCCCCTTCTTTCAATGGTGAATATTTTTCCTTTATCTTAAATCGGTGGGCCTTTAACTCTCTCTCCTCTCACATTCACACTCAATGCCCACTACTTCCTACACCCATTCTTCATGTACTTTCCTCTAGTCTACAAAGTGCACATTACCTTTATGCCTCTACAAACCTCATGGTGCACCTTTAGCACCTTTGATTATTACCCTTCCCCTTACATTTTGTTATCTTATTCTCATTATACAAATTTACAAGTGAATGTGCAATGTTGCACATCCCCATTTTATTTGTCCTACTTGAGTTTCTCACCGTAGCCGGAAATCTTCACGACACCGGCACTGTGTGGTCCAAGTATCATCTACCATTGTTCGATCCAATGGAGTTCAATCCTCCATTGCCTGGCGCCACTCCACACTTAGTTGCCACTACTGTGAAGGTCGTATATTGCTGCCACTTTTCGATCCGAAGGAGTTCATTCCTTCTCCACTGCTGCCATTCTACTCTTAGTTGTCATCACTCCTCCACTACTGCCATTTCACACTTAGTTGCCTCTACTATTCAGCCCTGGATTATAGCCATTGTTCGGTCTTGAATTTGAATAACTATTCTGTCTATTGATTATCTTGTGTATTGTTGTGTATAATCTTTTGTATTGCAGAATATTTTTGTGTATTGTTGTTGCCCATAGCCATCTTTAATACGTATCTTTTTTTGAGAAAATTAGGGTTTAAACCCGTCAAGCCAAATGGAAGGGGAAGGAGGGTATTTAAAATTACCCCTAAATGATCATCAGGATAGGGATGACGCTATCAAGACAGAACAAGCAATACGAAAGTATTGGGCAGAAAAAGTAAGAAAACATCGTCAATTGTTGAAGGATACGAAAGCCACACTCACTAAAGGTAAAGATAGTATTGGTTGCGATATAGGTCGAAATATCACTAAGAATGGAAGTAATGAGACTACTATCATAGAGAGAAAGGTTGTAGACTATTTCAATGTTTAAACCAAGCACATCAGCAATGAAGACAAGAAGGTAGTACTTTATGGAATATTAAATGATCCATTGATAAAGGAGTTAGTTAATTGTGATGGTCTTAATGCAAACATAACATCTGTACTAGTAAATAATCTCCGTAATAGTTTCGTATCCATGAGCAGGTCAGAAAATGATCTTGTCTTAAAAAGGTCTAGTCTAATGATGTTACATAATAGTGATGTTGACGATATTAACATCAGTGTACTATCTAAGGTAATTGTTGTTAGTAGAAAAAGTGTGTACAATACATTGAACCGGATAGTTTCCTCGGGTGAAGGAACTAGAAAGCTAAAGCTAACAATAAGATGTAAGTCAATGAAACCCATAACATCAGAAATCAAGGATATAATCACAATATTTTGGACTAATGAGAGTAGGGTTTCACCCAATAAGAAGGATTTACGTAGGAAACGTGTCGGAAGGAGTCAATACGAGGAGCATCCCATTCATCTTCTTGATGTACCTCAGGTATTTACATTTATCTCAACATTTGTTTTGACTTTTGAGCTTAGTTAGTTCGCTTATTAGCTACCTCCAAATATGACCATACCCGAATAGCTAATTAGCTACCATTCATAGCTATTTAGCTACGACAATAGCTAATTAGTTGCCATTCATAACTATTTAGCTACCACAATAGCTAATTAGCTGCCTATAACAATAGCTAATTAGTTGCTTATGGCTATAGCTAATTAACTACAAGAATTGCTAATGCCCTACTAGAATAACTATTGTACTAAACTACGGTAGTAGCTAATTAGCTACTGTACTAAACTATGGTAGTAGCTAATTAGCTACCATTTAGCTAATTAGCTATTGTATTAAACTATGGTAGTTGCTAATTAGCTACCATTTAGCTAATTAGCTATTGTATTAAACTATGGTAGTAGCTAATTAGCTACCACTTAGCTAATTGGCTACTCAGCTAACGTATGGTAGTCTAATTAGCTACTGTACTAAACTTTGGTAGTAGCTAATTAGCTAGCTATTGTATTAAACTATGGTAGTAGCTAATTAGCTACTATACTAAACTATGGTAGTAGTTAATTAGCTTCCACTTAGCTAATTAGCTACTCAGTTGAAGTATGGTAGTAGTTAATTAGCTACTACTTAGCTAATTAGCTATTGTACTAAACTATGGTAGTAGCTAATTAGCTACTCAACTAAAGTATGGTAATTAGCTACTATACTAATCTATGGTAGTAGCTAATTACCTACCACTTAGCTAATTAACTACTCTACTAAACTATGGTAGTAGCTAATTACCTACCACTTAGCTAATTAGCTACTAAGCTAAAGTATGGTAGTAGCTAATTAGCTACCACTTAGCTAATTAGTTACTCAACTAAATTGTGGTAGTAGATAATTAGATGTTGTATTCAACTATGGTAGTAGCTAATTAGCTACCACTTAGCTACTTAGTTACTCAACTAAACTATGGTAGTAGCTAATTAGCTACCACTTAGCTAATTAGCTACTGTACTAAATTATGGTAGTAGCTAATTGGCTATCACTTAGCTAAAGTATGGTAATAGCTAATTAGCTACCACTTAGCTAATTAACTACATGCTAGCTAATTAGCTACTACAGTACAACCATAACAACTAAATAGTTTCCACACTTTATACAACTTACCTAATTAGCAAAGATGGAACTAATTAGCTACACTATGGTCACAAACAACAATTTTACCTATTAGTTTTCTCCACTCATTTGGGAGAGTTGTACTATAATCCCCCAAACAGAATGCAACAATGTGACAAGCATATTGAAAACAAACGATATGGTATGTATGTTGGCATGGTTATAGGTGAACCAACATAGTAGCAGATTTGTCCTCTACACGCAATCCACAAGCGATGCAACGTGCTTGAATAGTTAATATATCGTTTCTTGGTTCTCCTTCATTTGGTAAAGGAGCAAGAATGTTCAGGTCCAAATCTTGTTTGCTCCTTACCATCCCCTCTGCAAAATGTAGCTGCTTCTTAAGGTAGCTAACTACCTATTCTTGACGGGAGTATTGTTCCTTCAACGCAACCAAGAAATTTACTGATTAATTATTCCTTAATGAGGAAGATACAACAACAAGAAACAAAAATCATTAACTTACTTGTAGCTTGTCCAAATTGTAATCTGTGATAGTATTTACACCTAGAAGATCTAGGTTCATTAAAAGAACCTGGATCTCTGTCTGCAGTTGAATTTTCCGTTGGGGATCCAGTGACCCCTCAATTTCAAGCTCATGTTGAGCAACCTGTTCGAGATAATGCCTCAGTAGCACATTTTCATGTACAAGTTATTTATAACATATTACATACTAGCAAAACAATAGGTACCTGAATCTTATTTCTGATTGTTGTAACAACCAAAATGACTTTGCTCTCCATCGCAACAACCAATGTTGCTTTCTCTAAATCAGTCTTAAAAAACTCGAATGTCTCATAGGCTTCATGTGTTAGAGACATAGACTAATGTAAGCATTATATAAGGATAGAATATCGATAGATATATAGAAAGGAGAGAGGGAAAGAAGGGTGCCGATCCACCTGACCACCCCCGAGTGAAGGGATCGACACAGACTCGAGCCTCGATCGGCGTCCCATACCACCACCGTGGCGTCGAGTCGTACTTGGTGCTGGCGCGCTCGCTACAAGAGTTGACCCTCCACAAGATAGAGTCTCGACGTAGTCAACAAGATGATCAAATGAGGGTAGCTAGGCCTCTTATTTATAGCGATACCCAAGGCCCCTAGGCAAGTTCACACTTGGCCTAATGGGTTGTCTCAATCCCGAGGATTAAAAGTAATCCTCTCCTTCTTTACACTCTCATTTAACCCTCACACTTATCCACGTGTATAGAATACTACGGTAAATTCTCACCACGGGATATTATATGGTCATGCCCATAACATACTTCCCCTCTTTAAAACCTTGCACTCTTGCAATGGAAAGTTAGGGAAGTTAGTTCTGAGAGTATTTTCGCGTTCCCATGTGGCATCTTTTATTGATTTATCCATCCATTTTATTTTAAATTCTCGGACTTCTTTAGTACGTAATTTTTTTGTTTTAACATCGAGAATTCTTTCTGGTACATGTGGTTTAGAAGATAATTCTTCAGAAGTAACCAAAGTTTCAGTTGTAACTGTATTGTGGCCAGAACCTAGAAGTTCTTTTAGATGACTTACATGAAAGACTAGATCAATTTCAACACCTTCGGGAAGAGCGAGACGATAGGCTGATGACCCAATGCGTTTGAGGACTATAAAAGGTCCACAAAACTGTGGGGCTAACTTAGTGCACTTATCCTTAGACAATGTCTTAGAATTGTGAGGTACACGTAAAAATACCTTTTGTCCAGGGTTGAATACATGAGGTTGCCTATGAGGATCGGCATAAAAACGCGCTCTATCTTGAGTTGTTTTTATATTATCTCGTGCAATATGCAACATATCTTGCATATCCCGAAGAAAGTTTTGCGTATTTCGCAACTCATCATGATGTATATTAACATCAATCGGGGCTCGTGGCTGAAAACCATACATCAACATAAAAGGACTATATCCCGTCGACGTATGCTTGGAGTTGTTATAAGCAAACTCCAAAATTGGGAGATAATGTTCCCATTTTGTTGGTTTTGTACCAACATATGTTTGAAGCATGTCCTCAATAATTTGATTTACTTGTTCTGTTTGTCCATCGGATTGAGGATGATCCGTGGAACTCATGCTTGCGCCCAGAAGTCACTAGTAAACTTTGAATCTCGATCACTCACGATATTCATTGGTAACCCATAAAAACGAAATAACTCATCAACGAATTGGTAAGCCAATTAAGGAGCTTTTACCGTGGTTTTAGTAGCAATAAATCTAGCCATTTTAGTTAGTCGATCAACCACAACCCAGATGGCATCATGGGCTTTTTGGGTGCGAGGAAGGCTAACAATAAAATCCATGGATATACTTTCCCACTTATTATTGGGAATGTCCAAGGGATGTAAAAGTCTTGCGACTTTAAGTCGCTCGGCTTTGTTAACTTGACATTGGTGACATTTAGTAACATAGCTATGTATGTCAAGGCGCATCTTAGGCCAATAGAATTGAGTGGAGATGAGAACGAGTGTGCGATGTATTCCAGGGTGCCCTGCTGAGGGTGCATCATGGCATTAAAAAAGGATTCTCTTTTTTACCTTAGGCAAATCTGGAAACCAAATCTTCCCATTACGGTAGAGCAAACCATTAGCAATGTGGAAGTATTCCTTCGAGGGTGTGGTGGTGTCTGTTCCAGACTCAACTCTTGCCCAGTATTTTGCAAAATAACTGTCATCAGGATACTTTCCTTGAAGGTGATCATAAAGATCTGATGATATTTCAGTGAAGCTAAGCATGTTAACTTCACGGATGCGACTTAGTGCATCAGTGATAGTATTCATGGAACCTTTACGATATCGTATGGAAAAATCAAAGTCTTGGATGAGATTAGCCCATCGTGCCTTACGACCTTTCAGGTCTTGTTGGTCACAAAAATATTTCAAGGACTCGTGGTCCGTAGTTACCACAAAGCGATTTCCATAAAGATAATGGCGCCATGTTTTGAGCGCATGTATAACTGCAAATAATTCCTTTTCTTGAACGGTATACCGACATTGAACAGAATCAAGTTTCTTACTGTCGAATGCTATTGGTTTACCATCTTGATATAAGATAGCATCTATAGCATAATCGCCTTCATCGGTTTCAACCTCAAAAGGTTTTGATGGATCAGGTAAAAGAAGTGAAGGAGCCTTGCACATTAGGTCCTTGAGTTCCTTAAAGGCGAGGTCTAGTGTAACATTCCAGACAATAGGTTTTGTAGACTTACGCGTTTGACCTATTAGAATATCAGTAAACGACATCATCAATTGGGATTAATTACGAAGGGATTTTCGCAAAAACCCGACAAAACCAAGGAATGATCGAACTTCTCTAATGTTCCGAAGAGTGGGCCAAAGCTTGATTTTCTCGATGCGAGAAGGATCAATTTCAACTCCTCATTCGGTAATTGAGATGTCCAAGATAAGTAATTGATTTCTTAAAGAACACACATTTTGAGATCTTCGCATAAAACTGTTTGTCACGCAATGTTTGTAAAACAAAGCGGACATGTTTAACATGTTCTTGTAATGTACAACTATAAACTAAAATATTATCCAAGAAAATAACGACAAATTTTCCAAGTTGTTCTCGGAAAATGTCATTCATTTCTTGTTGAAATGTAGCCGGAGCATCGGTCAAACCAAAAGGCATAACCAAAAACTCATAATGGCCATAGCGTGTACGAAATGCCGTTTTTGGAACATCGTCCTCACTTATACGAATTTGATGGTAGCCAGTACGGAGATCAAGTTTCATAAAATACCGAGCTCCCTGGAGACGGTCCATTAGATCGTCAGCCCGGGGCAATGGATACGAATTCTTGATCGTCACTTTATTCAAGCGTCGGTAATTAATACACATATGCCATGTGCCCTCTTTCTTTTTAACCAAGAGAACTGGTGCACCTCATGGAGATTTACTATAACGTATATAACCCATTCGTAAATAGTCCTTGAGTTGCTTAGATACCTCATCCTCTTCGGATCGACTTAAGCGATAAGGAGGTATACTTATTGGTGCAACGCAGGTACAATATCTATACGATGGTCTATATTACGTTTAGGAGGTAACCCATCTGGTAGTTCACTCGGAAAAACATCACGAAAATCATTTAAGATTTCATCAAGTTGTTGTTCAAAATATGTTTATTGAATCAAGACATTATCGATATTGTAAACGTGAATGTCTGGAAGTACACAATAAAATAGAGTAGAACAAGACAACTCGGATATTGATGGAGAGGAAACAATCGAGAGGGATTGTTTTTTTACACATTGAATAAAATTAGTACAATCGTTCAGTACAAAGGAAATGGAATGATAAACCCAATCGATAGATAAAGAAGAGTTTTTATTATAGAACCAGGGATAACCCAGTATTACATCAGTGGTACAAAGATTCATTACATGGAAGTCTACTTCCTCTATATAAGTATCAATAGAAATTCCTAATGAATGAATCGCCTCGTTGATGTATTGTACTCTTCCATCAGCCAAGTGCACCGTATAGGTGTGATCACTTACGGTGGGTTGGATACCCCATATCTGAACCAAATGATAATTCACAAAGTTGTGTGAGCTTCCCGAATCAAACAAAAATTGTACAAGAGATCCATTGATATACCCGTTTGCACGTAGTAAATCATTGGGACCCAATACATAGTGAGTGAAAGAACATTGACAATTACTTAAATGATGTGTATAGACCTAAAGGACATTAGGAATCTGACCTTTATGGTCTGCAACTTTAGCTTTGTTGTCGTGCTCTTTCCGTTGGAGCTTTCGACATTGCTCTTTTGTATGACCCTTCTTTTCACAGAATACGCAAAAAGGATGTTGTCGCTTACAATCGCGATCCATGAATTCGTTGGGTGTCTTGTGTTTCCCAGCGAATTGCGACTGCTTAGTCCCGGGCGCTTCGTTGGGTTTGTTGTGGTCCTTCTTCGAAGTGCGTTGATAGCGAAGAACTATTTCAACGGCCTCTTCGAAGGATTTTGGATCCTTATCATGCACTATCCAGTGATAGTCCGAATTGGGGATGTCATTGACAAAACAAGCTATTAACCAATTGTCCCCTTCTAGACCTGATTTTTGGATTTGGGTTCTAGCATGGTGGACATAGTCTTCTAGTGAGGAAAACTTCCTACTAGAGAGGTTCATTTAAGCTTGTGCTGCCTCAGTTCGAGAGGAAGGTTGCAAAAAATGGCCCTTAAAAACTGTGACAAAACTGTCCAGGTATTGGGCAATTTCCCCAAAGTTCGGAGCCGACGCCACCAGGCGGCGGCCTTACCCCCTAGTGCTCGTCCGACATATGTAATCTTCGTACTATCTAGCGTGGCATAGAGCTCAAAATGAGACTCCCATCGGCCTAGCCACGTGTAGATTGCTTCTTCGGTTCTTTCCTTTTTTTCTCTCGTAAATGGCTTAACGACAAACGATGGTTCACGCTCTCGCTCATCAGTTCTATTAGTCTCACGTTGTAAACTAATGACACGTGCCTCGAGAGCACTTTGAGATTGCCGAAGTTCGGTCATCTGTTGAGCGGTGAAACTAAGGTATTGGGTTATTTGCGAAAAGTACATCTCAATGGACATTTGTCCAGGAGGATTCCCTTGAGTTCCTTCCGCTTGAGTGGATGACATCGGGTCGTTATTTTGAGCCATTAAATGATTATTTCTGGCAAAGAAATAGGATAAGGTCAGAGAGATAGTCATAACATCATGTCGTGATGTAAACATATCATGGGCGAACATTAATCGATATCATTATCTCACGTCAATACCCCTCTAGACGTATGAGATGAGGTTCAAGATCAGGTTACTATGGTAACGCAAAGGTGTTTTAAAAACCATGGAGGTGAGAATTTAATGTCTTTCCTTGATCTCTATATCGATTTTTTCATGGTGGCTCCTCGAGGCTCAACCATGTATGTTCGCGTCATGAATTGTTTATACACGAAAAAAATGTGCCCACATATGTGGTTTCGGCTCTTTAAGTCCTATTACGAGGACCCCGAAGTACACTTAGACCTTAAGTCTAAACATGTGTTATAGTCATATGTATCAACGATGTTGTATGGTCTTGGTCATATTTGAACTCGAGACCTCGAGAACAAATGCATTAAACACTTAAACCAACCAAGTAGGTTGCTCTTCTTGAATGTTTAATGCTTCATGCGTATAAGAGATATGTGAGGCATTTGCCCATATATGTTTTTTTAAAATAAACATATATGTCAAGAGTCCTTATTTCCCCCTTGTTTACTACAAAATATGTTGGTACGTTACCTAACATTAAGTCTCGTAATTACGATGGCATACGCCAAAGTGCAACCTAATGGTCAAGCCAAATGAGCCCTCTTTTCGTAGTAGCACCACGTGGCCCATCACATGGTCACGTCATTACGAATGCCTCTCGTAAGAATGATCTCATGGTGGCATTGTATCCATGTAATGAGGGAGGGATGTTAGATACATGTGTCATAGGAGCGACCTCACATGAAGTGGGTCAAGCCCTACGTACTCAACATCATTATGGCTATAGGCGTTTCTTCACGTAACGAAATATCGAAGTCACCAACAGGGATTTCAACAATAAAAAAGGGATGGTGACAACGCTATTCTCACAAAAATGTGAGGACGGCCACCAAGATTCTTTCCCCGAAAAGAAAAACATTCGATTTAAAATCACGTAATAACTTATATACACATATGTATATTATCACATATATACGATCAACTACGTATACACGTGACCACATATGCCTATATTAAACAAATCGTTATATTTAATAGCCAAAAATGACGTAATCGAGATAGTAATTGAGGCATATACCTCTATGCACATGAGACATTAAAAAATAAGGGTTAATCGTAATACGCAATTGAGGTATTGACCTCTTATGCATACGAGACCAAACACATATATCATTTACAATGAATCGAGGTATTGACCTCATACGCAAACGTAACATATGTTTGTGAACGTAATACGCAATTGAGGTATTAACCTTGTGCGCATACGACACTCATCACATATTCAATATACGTCAAATGAGGTATTGGCCTCATACACATATGTAAATATTTTATACAACCAATGAATTACCACTACAACATCATTGAATTATTGAAAAAAATCTACATATTAACCATACACATGATTAGATGGGAGAAGAAAAAATAGACAAAAAAAACAAGAAAGATTACCGAAGTTCCTTTGTTGATCCTTGTCTGCATGAAGGCCGACCGCACGTAGATCGATCGCCATCAATCAAGAACACAAAAGACAACAAAAGAAACATTAGAAAATGAGCTCTGATACCAACTGTTAGAGACATAGACTAATGTAAGCATTAGATAA
This sequence comes from Azolla caroliniana, assembly GCF_043228905.1. NCBI lineage: Eukaryota > Viridiplantae > Streptophyta > Polypodiopsida > Salviniales > Salviniaceae > Azolla > Azolla caroliniana. Next base: position 12,807,203 of record NW_028230437.1, on the reverse strand, counting down.
GGATAGAATATCGATAGATAGATAGAAAGGAGAGAGAGAAAGAAGGGTGCCGATCCACCCGACCACCCCCAAGCGAAGGGATCGAGACGGACTCGAGCCTCGATCGGCGTCCCATACCACTATCGTGGTGTCGAGTCGTACCTGGTGCTGGCGCACTCGCTACAAGAGTTGACCCACCACAAGACAGAGTCTCGACGTAGTCAACAAGATGATCAAATGAGGGTAGCTAGGCCTCTTATTTATAGCAATACCCAAGGCCCCCAAGCAAGTTCACACTTGGCCTAATGGGTTGTCTCAATCGCGAGGATTAAAAGTAATCCTCTCCTTCTTTGCACTCTCGTTTAACAGTCACACTTATCCACATGTATAGAATACTACGACAAATTCTCACCACGGGATATTATATGGTCATGCCTGTAACATCATGGACATTTTTTAGCATATAGTTAATCAATGTCTCATCTGTATCATCGACATTGGCTTTCATTGTGTGTCGGTGTGGCGTATACTTGCGGGTTTGTTGGGAGTCGGCAGTTGCATCATCAACTGCCATGCTCCAAAATCTTGCCATTTTTTTGTGCAAGCTCCCATCTTCCGACATCTTTCTCCGATGCGTCACCATAAATTGCCCAAGCTACCCTGTACATTTCAAGGTCACGAGATTCCTTCGCTATTTTGCAATACTTGTATGCAAAAGCTCTGGCAAATGAAACAGACAACTCGTTGTTGACCAGGATCTCTTGATGTACTTTCTGGTGCAGTCTCATGCAGTCGTCGTACAGGTCTAGTCGTACATGCTTGAGCTTGACCTTGCCTTTCACTCTAGGCACTTTATATACTGCCATCCACTCTACATCACTAATCAATCTATCAGTTAGAACAATAGGGTCAATACCCTCGAGTGATAAACCATATATGTTGTGAAAGTGCTCCTTTGTCTCGCAAAATTTTGCGAAGTTCAGCACTCTAGGATAGGGAGGAACGAGCCACCTGAAATAGAAAATCAGTAATTAGAATTGGTGCAAAAACAAAATTTTTAATGTGAATTTGGTGCAAATTTACAACACTTTGAGATAGTAATCTAAAATTTGTAACCTATCCTTTTCAACATGTATCAGAAAATCAACCACTTAAAAAATCAGAAACTCTAATCAGAATTTGTCATGAGAATTGGTGCAAAATTACAACACATTGCGACAGTAATCAGAAATTTGTAATTAAAAATTTGTAACCAGAAACTTGTAATAAAAAACCTTAAACCACTTAAGGGAAACACAAACCCTAATCATCACTAAAGGCAGAAATCAACCGTACTACGAAATTCTGTCAATCAGAAACACTCTTGCTGCGACACCCAGATCTTCGAGACATCCTTTTTTGGGACTCCAATGACTTCGCCTTATTCGATTTTTGGGAAAGATGAAAAGGCACCAAAGTTAAAGACAATTATCAGAAAGGAAAAAAAAAAGTTTTTTTAATATGTAACTGATACAAACCTGGACGAGGATCGACTTGGTCGTGTGTTGTAGCTTTGAAGGTGCAATGTCGATCTCAGAGTTTTTGTGCTGCTCCTGGACGAGGATCGACTTGGTCGTGAACATCTTGTTGTGCTGCTCCTGAACAAATGAGTTTTTGTGCTGCTCCTGAACATCCTCCCATCTCTGCGCCCTTGCACAATAACTCGGCCTTCTTCCTCGATGAAGCACCCGAGGTGTGTAAACCGGACCTCCATCCCTTGGTCGACGATTTGTCTGACAGACACCAAGTTCTTCGTGATTGTTGGAACGTGTAGCATGTTCATGAGTTTCCCTTTCTGCCCGACATGGTTCAGGGGAACTTCTCCTACATTCGCAATCGGATGCGGAGTGTCGTCTCCGGTTGCGACTACTCCCGGTTGCATTGGTTTTTCTAGGTACGAGAACCACTCCTTATGGCTCGTCATGTGATTTGACGTGCCGGAGTCAACGTACCACACCTCGTCCGATTTCGGGGTGTCTGCTTCATTGAGTTTGCTTCGTGTCTCGTCACGAAGGCAAACCCTTTTCCGGCTTTTCCGGATCCTTCGGCGTAGTGCGATCGCTGCCGGTTTCCTTTGTCGGTATGTCTACAACCAGATCCGAAACCGGTCCTCTTCAACTCGGCGCGCTTTTTCCAGCACTCACTCTCCCTATGGCCTTTCTTGCCACAATACCAACATTCTGTGGCGGGTTTCCCTTGCCGGTTCTCATCGCCTCGACTCCCCCAGTTTCCAGAGGGTCTAGAATTGTTGTCGGCATCATTTCGGTGCCTCCTTCCTTGATCTCGTCAGCCGCCTCCATTGCGCACCAACTCGCCTCGTCCTCCACTTCCACGGGGCCTATCTCCCTCCGTGTATAGCATCTTGCTGTCGGTGTGCGTGCTCGTTGATGCACCCACGTGGTTCTCCTCTACCGGGAGCATCGACTGTAAGTCGAAAAAGGACGGCTATTCTCCCGGGTACACACAACAGTTTGGAACGCCCCGAACTTCGACGCCAAACCCCCGAGACAGACCTGGACCATCTCGCTTTCCTCGATGTTCACATCAATGGAAGCTAAGGAGTCACATATGTCCTTGATCTTTGAGGTATAGTAAGCCACCGACAAATCGCGTTGTTGTAGGTTGCTCAACTCCTGTCGGAGCTGAAGCTTCCTGGTTGTGGTGCTCGCGGCGAAGATCTTCTTCAGATTTCCCACGCATCCTTCGGTGTTTTTGCATCCCAACGTAGCTTAATAGTTGTTCGCCCACACAAGACGTGAAGCAATACAGTAATCTGCTCGCCGACTGTTCCCACACCGGGAAATCTTTGTGTGTCGATTTGGGTGCTGTGTCATTTGCTCCGTCGACATAGCTCCAGTAACCATGCCCGAGCAAGTACTGGTGCATCTTGTAGGACCAAGATGCGTAATTGTTTTTTCGAGCTTCTCCGTCGGAAGTGAGGTAGCCATGCCTCTATCCATCCGTTTTACTTGTTCTTCTCGGTTGGTTTTCCTTTTCAAGCTATGTCGGTTGCAGAGGTTCTCAACCCTCGCACTCTGATACCATGTGAAAGATTATGTGCGGAAGCAATAGAAAAGGAACACAGAGAAAATACGTAGGTTTAATGGAGAGCTTGAATATACACAGTACGTGGGAGAGATAGAGAGAGAAAAAATCAATTAAAAAATACTAACTCTCTACATAGGATGTGCTAAGTGAGAACTTTTATACAAGCCCTGACAATCGGGCTGACACAAGTACTGACAGTACTTGACTGCTCATAACTGAGCCTCGACACTCACTCCCAAAATTATTCCTTTACGAGGAATATCTCTCTAACGGCCTTTCCGTTTACGCACTAATACGGCCTTTCGTTATGCACCGGTTTGTGTACCAGTTTACGCATCTGTTTTACGCACCGGTCCGGACTAACCGATCCGGTCCTCGGCTTGCTCAGCCGATCCAGCCGATGTTGAGCTTGTCTCTCAACAAACCTTTTCCGAGGGAGTCATATAATGTGTGTCCAGTGAATACTCTGACACCGATGGAGATTGACACTACATGTTGTCGCGGACCATTATCGGAAGAAGAAAAGCAACGACGTCGAGCAAATCGACTATGTCTTTATTGTGGTGGACCAGGGTATATTCCAGTAAATTGTCCCCATAGGCCAAGAAGACAGATAAACCAAATAGTTGCTAGTTCTAATTGTACTAAACCCAAGTCTATTTCAATAGGAATATCTAATAGTACTAATAGTACTAATAGCCCAAATCTAGCGAACAAATTTGATGTCCTTAGTCAGTTAGAAGAAGAGTTAAACGACTAAGTTCAGCCAAAATAGGAGCCGTTTGGTTGGACAACCCTAGATCTGTGCAGCCTATTAGTGGTTCCATTCCCTCTAAGCAAGTTAGGAATGTGTTCGTAGCCCAAGTAACAGTTAGTACTAAAAGCACCCCTCAAGTACATGTCTTAGCAGTTCTAGATTCCAAAGCTAATTCTTACTTCATGGATAGGAGTTTTCCCCAAGTTCATAAGATATCTCTCAGAAAACTCCTGTGTCTAGCCTCTATAGTAGTTATTGATGGTCGTCCCATTGCTTCCGGAAATATCATAGAAGAGTCAGAGCCTGTTAATATTGTCCTAGATATCTAACGTGTGTAGTATCATTTAATATAATTAGTATCCCACAACATCCCATTTTTTTAGGATTACGATGGTTCGAATTACATAACCCAGACATAGATCGGAGAACAAGAGAAATCTAGTATCGACAAGCCCGAGGATCTACTCATAAGATTGCAACCATTTCGCTACATCAATTGCGGGAAGAAGGACGCAAGGAAGAAATGTTTCTCTTTGCAATATCAATAAAACCCTCTTACACCACTAAAGAGGAGTCCACCGTTCAACTTCCAACGAAGTATCAACATTATGTCGATGTGTTCGATAAAGGACAAGCCAATACGCTTCCTCACCATCGACTGTATGATTGCCCCATCAATTTACAACCGGGAAAAGAGCCACCATGGGGACCAATGTACAATTTGACACCAACCGAGCTAGAAGTCCTTCGAGCCTATATAGAGGAGAATTTGGAAAATGGTTTCATTCGGTATTTGAAATCTCCAGTCGGTGCACCCATTTTCTTCGTCAAGAAAAAGGATGGATCACTTCGTCACGCTGTAGATTACCATGGCTTGACTAAGGTCACCATCAGAAATAGGTATGCACATCCCCTTATCTCAAGTCTTTTAGAGAGGATCAATGGTGCAAGGTTCTTCATGAAGATTGATTTTCAGGGAGCATATAACCTCGTACGAATACGACCAGGAGATGAATGGAAGACTGCGTTTCGCACCAGATATGGGCAATTCAACTATACGGTCATGCCGTTCGGCCTCACTAATGCACCATCAGTCTTCTAGCACATGGCAAATGATATATTCTGAGATCTCTTGGATGTTTGTTTGATCATCTATTTGGATGATCTACTGGTTTATTCGAAGACCCAAGAAGAACATGATTCTCATGTACTGTTAGTACTAAAATGACTTCGAGAACATGGTCTTTATGCAAAGCTGGAAAAATGTAGTTTCGGGTGCAACCAGGTGGAATTTCTGGGCTATGTCATCTCCTCGGAAGGCATCTCCATGGATCCAGCTAAGGTCAAAACGGTGGTAGAGTGGAAAACTCGTTGCGAGATGTGCAATGCTTTTTAGGCTATGCCAATTTCTACCGCAAGTTTATACAGGATTACTCAAAGCTTGTTCTGCCTCTCACACAACTTATTAAGAAGGGACAATTGTTCATTTGGTCTAAAGAAGCGGACATGGCTTTTGAGAATCTTAAGAAGGCATTTACATCGGCTCCTATTCTAGCTCATGTTGATCCGGAAAAAGCATTCATCATGGAAGCGGATGCGTTGGATTTCGCATTGGGTAGCATTCTGTCACAACAAGGTAATGATGAAAAGCTACATCTTGTGGCTTTCCACTCACTCAAGTTTGACCCCGCCGAAATCAACTATGAAATTCATGATAAGTGTTGGGAAATCGGTCTCTCCGGATGGGATCCGGTGATGAATAAAGAGGACCCGGTGAGAACCGGAAAAGAGTCGGTGAGAACCGGAATAGAAGACATATCTGTAAATATGTTTTGAGCAAGCCTATTGAGGCTATATTTGTAAATAGCCCAAAGTTCATATAAGTATAAATATGACTTAGGACAATCACTTTGTAAGGTTGTAGTGGTCATACTGTTGTAACTGTTGTATAGAGAGATCGACAAAGAGAGAGAGTGTGAGATATATAGAGATACTCTGTTGTAACCGCCGGTTGGCGAAGATATAGAGCTCGAGGTCGTTGCCTCCGAGGCTCGGATTGTACCTTTCTCACATAGTGATAGTTGGAGTTCGTGGGCTCCCGTGGTTTTTCCCTATTTGGGTTTTCCACGTAAACATTCTGTACATTTCCTTTGTGTAATCTCCATTTCTCATTTCTGTGTTCTTCATTCTCATACAAGTGATTCAAGACTCGGTTGTGGCTGAGCAATATTTTGCGCTAATACTCTACAATTGGTATGAGAGCGAACAACACAGGAAATTGTTGGGAATCGACGCTTCGATTCACCTTCACCACTCGGCCACAACCGAGTAATCGCGAATCAATGCAGCAGAAAATAGGAACCACAGAGAGAAACACACGAATACACAGGGATTAACGTGGAAAACCCTAGATGGGAAAAACCACGGGAGTACAAGACTCCAAACCAACACTATACAAAGAGAAGTATACAATGGCGAGCTGCAAGGCGACGACCTTGAGCTCGCTGTCCTCGCCACAGGCGGCGGAAATACACAGAGGCGTCGTCCTCTTCCTCTCTCACGCTCTCTCTCTCTCGCTCTCACTCTCTCTCACGGCTGCTCCCTCTTCACTCCTCTTGAGTGAAAAAACAGAAAAATGATCAGCAGCTATAAAACTGTTTGCCCTAAGTCATATTTATACACATATGACTTCGGGCTATTTACAACTATAGCCTCAAGGGCCCTTAGCAAACATATTCACGGATATGTCCCCGCATCCGGATCTCTCTCCGGGTACATTCGTCATCCGGCTCCGAAACCGGGGTCTTCATCATCCGGTTCCGTCATCCGGCATTCATCTCCGACATCCGACCATCCCATCCGAAAGGGACCGTAATCCCAACAGAAATGGCATAATCGTTCGGTGGCATGTTCAAGCTCACCGGCTCCAACTACTCAGTGTGGAAGTCGAAGATGAGGGATATGTTGGCGATCAAAGATCTTTGGTTGCTGGTTCAGTTCAAGGAAAAGAGACCAGATAAGATCGATGCCGCGACATGGGAGGTGATGCACATGAAGACGATGACGTATATTCGGTGCTTCATCGACATGAGCTTGTACAACAACTTCAATCAAGAGAGCAAGGCTCATGAACTCTGTGAGAAGATCGACATCATGTTCCAGAACAAGAATGTTGTCAATCGGGTTTTGGTATTCCGGAAGCTAGTGAGGCTCCGGTACCAGGACGACTCCTATATGGCGGATCACATGAATGCCTTCCAAGGGCTGATACATCAAGCAACCTCGTTGGAAGTACCGCTCGCCGATGAGGTACTCGCATTCCTCCTGCTTGGTTCCCTCTAGGATAGCTGGGAGACGTTAGTTGTCATGTTGGGCAACGCTGGGCCGGAAGGAAAACAGTTGTCCCTAGCAAGGGTAAAATCAAGCTTGCTAGATGAAGAAGATCGCCGGAAGGACCGGTAGTCCGGAACCGATCTGAAGGCCTTGGTCACGGAAGATGACCACAACCGAGGAACAAACCGGTATCGGAGTCCCCAAAACCGGGACAAATCGGGGACGAGGTCGAAGTCAAGGGGGAGGCCCACATGCTTCTATTGCGGGAAGCAGAGACACTTCTAGAAGAACTGTCGACATTTCCGGAAAGAGAAGGAAACCGGCACCACCGATTCGAAGAAGAGTTCGGACCGAAACGGTTCGGACCGGAGAGGCCTGGATCGGAAAGGAATGTGAGTGATCATGAAAAGTGAAGAAGAACTGATGCTCATGACGGAAGAGAATGAGTTAAACCTTGTTGACGACGAGACAACGTGGGTTGTCGATTCCAAAGCGTCGTTCCACCTGACACTGGACCGGAGATGCTTCTCAACCTACACAGCCGGTGATCATGGTTGTGTCCAGATGGGGAATGAAGGGACATTCGGAATTATCGGCATAGGAGACGTGTTGTTGACGACATCAACCAGATGCAAGTTGCTACTGAAGAATGTCTGACACGTTCTGGAGGTTCAACTGAACTTCATCTCAGCCGACCAGCTAGATGATGAAGGCTACACGGGTAGCATCTGGAACGAGAAGCTTGACCGTGGCCCGAGCCCGGAAGGTCAACACTTTGTACTTGATGAATGCTCGGATATGCCGGGAAGAAGTGAATGTAGCGTTCCACATTACCGGTGAGTGGTGGCACAGAAGACTGTGTCACATGAGTGAGAAGGGGATGAAGAGGCTTGCCGAAGACAACCTCATTTCGGTGAAGGAAGTGCAGCTTGAGAAGTGCACCGATTGCTTGGCCGACAAGCAAAACCAAACCTCCTTCTGGTCAAGGCCACCGATGAGACGGAATGCACCACTGGAGTCGATGCATATCGATGTGTGTCAAGTGGACACGAAGTCACATGGTGGAGCGCAATACTTCGTGAGGTTTATAGAAGACCACAACCGGAAGTTGTGAGTGTCACCGTTGAAGACGAAGGATCAGGTGCTATCCGTATTCAAGGAACTCCACGTGAGAGTGGAAAGAGAAACCAGTTGGAAGCTAAAGGCGGTTCGAGCAGATAACGGAGGAGAATATTAGGGGCAGTTCGAGGAGTACTGCCGGTCGAAGGGAATCCGGCTCGAATTTACCGTGCCGAAGACGCCGGAATTGAATGGGTTGGCCGAATAGATGAACCGGACCATAATGGAGATGGTCTGGAGCATGCTAGCACATGCAAAGTTACCCAAGACATTTTGGGCTGAGGCGCTGATGACAATGACCTATGTGATAAATAGATCACCCTCAATACCCTTGGAAGGAGACTCACATTAGAAAGTTTGGACCGGTAAAGATGTATCTCACCGGCATCTGAAGGTGTTTGGGTGTCTTGCATACGTACATGTGGCGAAAGACAAGAGAGCTAAGCTAGATCTGAAGTCCTGTCCATGCATAATCCTTGGATACGGAGATGATGAGTTCGGTTACCGGGTGTGGGATTCGGTCGACAAAAAGGTGTTCCAGAGTCGACTCATAGTCTTCATGGAAGACAGGACCATTGTCGACTAGGAGTCGGAGAAGAAGGTGACGAACTCTGGATCATCCAATGAAAACCAGCTTGAGGACAAAAAGATATACCCAGATGAAATCTGGATGTTAGACGGTAACCAGATGACACTCGACGAACCGGCCGGTTACAGACAAGAAACCGAACCAACCAAAGAAGAAGAAGAAGGAGAAGAAGGAGGAGACACCGGAACCAGACAAGATCCCAAATCAGATTTGGATTCGGATTCGGAACAGACGGAGGAACTCGTAGTCGGAAACCAAGGGTGGAGATATCCTCTCCGAGAGAGAAGAGCCCCCCGGAGATTTCCGGATGGACAGCATGTGTTGCTAACCGATGAGGGGGAGCCGGAAAGCTTCGAAGAAGCAAAGAGAGACACCCACAACTGCAAGTAGTTGAGTGCCACACATATGAACTGACGGAGTTGCCAAAAGGGAAGAGAGCACTCCAGAACAAGTGGGTGTACAAGTTGAAACTAGGAGATGTCGGAAACCCACCGAGATACAAAGCCGGGATCGTGGTGAAGGGGTTCCAGCAAAAGAAGGGAGTAGATTTCAACGAGATCTTTGCCCCGGTAGTAAAGATGACATCCATCCAGATGGTATTGGGCATTACGACAAGCATGGACCTCGAGGTAGAGCAACTGGACGTGAAGACGACATTCCTCCATGGTGACCTCGAAGAGGAGATCTACATGCATCAACCGGAAGGATTTGAGAAGAAAGGGAAGGAGCATCTAGTGTGCCGGCTGAAGAAGAGCCTATACAGACTAAAGCAAGCTCCCCGGCAATGGTACCGGAGGTTCAACTCCTTCATGACTGACCAAGGGTACCACAAGACGTAGGCTGATCACTGCGTGTTTGTGAAGAAATTTGACGGAGGAGACTTCCTGATACTCCTCCTATATGTGGATGATATGCTGAAGAAGGCTTTGAACCGGACCTTCTCAATGAAAGACTTGGGGCCGGCAAGACAGATATTGGGAATGCACAATATCCGGGACCGGTCAAAGAAGCTGTTGTTGTTGTCACAGGAGAAGTATGTGACAAAGGTGCTTCAACGGTTGAACATGTCAGACGCGAACCGGTCGGATCGACACTTTCGGCAAACTGCAAGCTATCCGGAAAACAAAGCCCGAGGAAAAAGGCAAAGAAGGCGGATATGATGAAGATTCCATATGCCTCTATCGTCGGAAGCTTGATGTATGTGATGGTATGCAGTCGGAGTGGTAGCCGGTTCATGAGCAATCTTGGTAGAGAGCACTGGAACGCGGTCAAGTGGATACTCCGGTATTTGAAGGGCACCACGAGTATGTGCCTCCGGTAATCCCCAACTTGACGGATTCACGGATTCGGATATGTCGGTTGATGCGGATACTAGCTGGTCTACATCCGGATATGTCATGACCTATGCAAGAGGAGTTGTTTCCTAGTAGTCGAGGCTGCAGAAGACAGTTGCATTGTCAACCACGGAGGCGGAGTACATGGCACCTGTAGAAGCCGGCAAGGAGATAATTTGGATGAAGAACTTCATCGGAGAGCTAGGAATCCAATAGGAGGAATACCGACTCTATTGCGACAGTCAAAGTGCCATCCACCTTGCAAAGAACGCGGCCTACCATTCCCGGATGAAACATATCTAGCGAAGATACCACTGGATCCGGGAGAGAGTAGAAGATCAAGAGTTCGTGCTGATGAACATCCACATGAAGGAGAACGGGTCGGACATGCTAACCAAGGTGCTGACAACCGACAAGCTAGATGCGTGCCGAAAGCGGATTGGGTTGACGAGACATCCCATGCCGGAGTGAAGGGGGAGATTGTTGGGAAATCGGTCTCTCTGGATGGGATCGGGTGATGAATAAAGAGGACCCGGTGAGAACCGAAAGAGAAGACATATTTGTAAATATGTTTTGAGCAAGCCTATTGAGGCTATATTTGTAAATAGCCCAAAGTTCATATAAGTATAAATATGACTTAGGACAATCACTTTGTAAGGTTGTAGTTGTCATACTGTTGTAATTGTTGTACAGAGAGAGCGATAGAGAGAGAGTGTGAGATACAGAGAAATACTTTGTTGTAACTGCCGATTGGCGAATATACAGAGCTCGAGGTCATTGCCTCCGAGGCTCTGATTGTACCTTTCTCCCATAGTGATAGTTGGAGTCTGTGGGCTCCCGTGGTTTTTCCCTATTTGGGTTTTCCACGTAAACATTATGTGTATTTCCTTTGTGTACTGTCCATTTCCCATTTTTGTGTTCTTTATTCTCATACAAGTGATTCAAGACTCGGTTGTGGGCGTGCAATATTCCGCGCTAATACCTACAATAAGGAGCTATTAGCAATAGAGGACTCTTTTACGCAATGAAGGCATTTTCTAGAGGGATCCTCTCATCAAGTCACCGTATTCAGTGATCACAAAAACCTTGCCTACTTTCCGAGTGCTCGTGTGTTAAATCGATGTCAAGCTTGATGGGCCCAATTCCTCACGCGTTTCGACTTCAAAATTACATATCGTTCGGGGAAGCACCAAGGGAAGGCAGATGCATTATCACGGCGTTCTTATCTAGCACCGCGTCTCGGCGAGCCAACTTTCGATAACCAAAAGCAAGTAATCTTGGGACCGGCACGACTACAAGCAACACAGGTCTTTGGCATGCCCTTGGATTCCCACGTTATCGATATAAGCAACTTGAAGACAGATGCTTTCACCCAAGCCATTCTAGCACAAATTGATCCCTCTCGAGCATCTTGTACACAGTCAGAACAACCAGGTACAGATTATCGACAATTCGAATGTCATGATGGATTACTATTCTTTAAGGAACTCTTGTATGTTCCTAATGGTTCTTGCCGCCTTCGAGTAGTCCAAAACTGTGATGACACATATACAACAGGGCATTTTGGTAGTACTAAGACATTAGATTTAGTACAACAATCATTCTGGTGGCCCTGTATGTGACAATTTGTCGAAGATTTTGTTCAGACTTATGATACATGTTGCAGAGCAAAAATGCCAAGGCATCATCCATATGGTTTATTAGAACCATTACCAACTCCAAGCAATCCATGGCCATCCATTGCTCTAGATTTCATCACAGATCTTCCAATCTCTAAGGGATTCAATGAGATTTTAATAGTAGTAGATCGATATACGAAGATGACTCATTTCCTGCCATGTACTAAGGAAATGTCCAGTGAAGAAACCGCCGAAATTGTCATGCATGAAGTATGTTGGCATCATGGCCTTCCTGATAATACCATCAGTGACCATGGACCCTAGTTCGTCTCGAAATTCTAGAAGCACCTTTGTAAAATGCTCAAGGTCACTTGTAACCTCTCCTCCGGCTACCAGCCACAAACCGATGGTCAAGCAGAACGAACAAATCAAACGCTGGAGCAGTATCTTTGGGGGTTTCTAAGCTATCATCAGGATGACTGGGGGATAATAACTCTGTCCACTTATCGACTAAAGTTACGCCATTTTATGCTTATATGGTTTGTCACCCTCGGTGGTGTGTATTTGAAACCCCAGAGTTACCCACAAATCCTTGCGCAGAGGATCGTTTGGAGCGGTTATGCAAGATACAAGTAGATTTATCTACTCATCTACAACAAGCTCAACAAACACACAAGGTTTACGCGGATTGTCATCGCCTTCCATCCAGTTTTAACATTGGAGATCAGGTATGGCTACTATGACGATACATCAAGACTACTCGCCCATGCGAGAAGTTGGATTATCGGCGATTAGGTCCTTTCCGTATTATCGGAAAGATTAATGATGTCGCTTTTTGTCTCGATCTACCCCCACAACTTCGCATACATCCGGTGTTTCATAGTTCTCTCCTCGAACCCTATCAAGACAGCACCAGCCCAGGACGTATTCCACAACCTCCACCCCCGATCGAACTTGAAGATGGACCTGAGTACGAGGTTGCCGCCATCCTCGATTCCAAGATTGTTCGCAACAAGCTCTACTATTTAGTTGTTTGGTTAGGATATAGTCCTAGGGAGCGTACTTGGGAACCAATAGAGAATGTGACCAATGCTCGTGCTCTTCTTGAAGACTGATAGGAATACACGCTCCCGATGAACAACGCTCGGCCACAAACGAGCCTAGAATCAAACACAGAAAACGGGTAATGAACGCACGACACGGTGAAGAGAAGAGTACACAGGATGTTAACGTGGAAAACCCCAAACTAGGGAAAAAACACGGCAGCCCACAGACTCCAAACTATCACTATATCACAATGTACAATAGTAAAGCCTTCTTCAGCATCCGTATTCTGGCTTGGTCCCGTCCGACGATCAACATGTCATCCACGTACAGAAGGAGTATCATGAAGTCGCCTCCTTCGAACTTCTTCACAAACACACAGTGATCGGCTTGCGTCTTATGGTACCCTTGATCAGTCATGAAGGAGTCGAACTTCTGGTACCATTGTCGGGGAGCCTACTTCAGTCCATACAGGCTCTTCTTCAACCAGCAAACCAGGTGCTCCTTCCCTTTCTCCACGAATCCTTCCGGTTGCTGCATGTAGATCTCCTCTTCGAGGTCACCGTGAAGGAATGTCGTCTTCACGTCGAGCTGCTCTACCTCGAGGTCCATGCTTGCCCCTATACTCAGCACCATCCGGATGGAGGTCATCTTTACTACCGGGGCAAATATCTCGTCGAAGTCCACGCCCTTCTTCTACTGGAACCCCTTCACCACGATCCTGGTTTTGTATCTCGGGGGGTTGTCGGGATCTCCCGGTTTCAACTTGTACACCCACTTGTTTCGGAATGCCCGCTTTCCTTTCGGCAACTCCACCAATTAGTACATATGGTTCTCATGCAGGGAATCCATCTCATCCTGCATGGCACTTAACCATTTTCGGTTGTGGGTGTCATCCTTCGCTTCTTCGAAGCTTTCCAACTCTCCCTCATCGGTCAACAGCACATGCTCTACATCCGGAAATCTCCGGGGGGGCCTTCTCTCTCTGAGAGGATATCTTCGTCTTTGGCCTTTGGCAACCGGCTCCACTATTTTTTCTTCATCCGAATCCGATTCGGGGTCTTGGCCGGTTCCAATTTCAGCTTCCTCTACTTCTTCTTCTGCCGGTTCGGTATCCTCACCGTAACTGGCTGGTTCCTCGAGTGTCAACCGGCTCTTAGCCGGGTGTGTCCGAATCTCATTGGAGTTCATTATCTTCTTCTCCAACTCCCAGTTAGCAAGAGTCTTGTCCTCCATGAAGATAATATCTCAACTCTGGAAAGCCTTCTTGTCAACCGGATCCCACACTCGGTAGCCGAACTCATCATTGCCGTATCCGAGGAATATGCATGGCCGGGTCTTTGGATCCAACTTTCCTCTCCGGTCCCTAGCAACATGCACGTACGCGAGACACCCGAACACCTTCAGATGCTGGTAGGACACTTCCGTACCGATCCACACCTTCTGCAGTGTGTCTCCATCCAAGGGCACTGAGGGTGATCTGTTTATCACATACGTCGTTGTCGACAGCGCCTTAGCCCAAAACGTCTTGGGTAATTTTGCATGCGCCAGCATACTCCGGACCCTTTCCATTATGGTCCGGTTCATCCTCTCGGCCAGCCTGTTTAGTTCCGGCATCTTCGGCACGGTAAATTCGAGCCGGATTCCCTTCGAGCGATAATACTCCTTGAACTGCCCCCGGTATTCACCTCCGTTATCTGCTCAAACCGCCTTCAGCTTCCGGTCGGTTTCTCTTTCCACTCTCACATGGAGCTCTTTGAAGACGGATAGCACCTGATCCTTCGTCTTCAACGGTGTGGCCCACAGCTTCTGGCTGTGGTCATCTATGAACGTCACAAAGTACTGCGATACGGCATGTGACTTCGTGTCCACTTGACATACATCAGTATGCACCAACTCCAATGGTACATTACATCTCATCGGTGGCCTCGATCGAAAGGAGGTCCGGTTTTGTTTACCGGCCAAACAATCAGTGCACTTCTCCAAGTGCACGTTCTTCACTGGAATGAGGTTGTCGTCTACAAGCCTCTTCATCCCCTTCTCACTCATGTGACACAGCCTCTTGTGCCACAGCTCACCGGTAGTGTCGAAAGCCATGTTCACTTCTTCCGGGCATAACCGGGCATTCATCAGGTACAACGTGTTTACCTTCCAGGCCCGAGCCACAATTAGGCTCCCTTTGCTAAACTTCATAACACCGTTCCGGATGCTACCCATGTAGCCTTCATCATCTAGCCAACCGGCTGATATCAGGTTCAGACAAACCTCCGGAATGTGTCGGACATCCTTCAGCAGCAGCTTGCATCCGGTTGGTGTTGTCCACCACACGTCTCCTATGCCGACAATTCGGCATGTACCTTCATTACCCATCCGGACACAGCCGTGATCACCGGCTGAGTAGGATGAGAAGCATTTCCGGTCCGGGGTAAGGTGGAACGACGCTCCGGAGTCGACCACCAAGGTCATCTCATCGCCGGCAAGGTTTAGCTCACTCTCCTCGGTGATGAGCATATACTCTTCTTCACTTGCCGCGATTGCTGTCGTTCCCTTCCGGTTCGTTCCCCTCCGGTCTTTACCGTTCCGGTTCGGTGTCTGCTTTGAATCGGTACCGTCAGTTTCCTTGTCTTTTCGGAAGTGCCGATAGTTCTTCTGGAAGTGTCCCGGCTTGCCGCAATAGAAGCAGGTAGGCCTCCCCCTTGACTTTGACTGTGTCCCCGACTTCTCCTGGTTCTGGGGACTACGGTTCCTTTGTCTTGTGCGTTCCGATTCGGTAATGAGTGCTTTGGAGTCGAAATTCGTATCCTTGTCTTTCCGACGCGCCTCCTCATCTAGCAAGCTCGACTTCACTCTTGCCAGGGATAACCGTTTCCCTTCCGGCCCGGCGTTGCCCAGAGTGACAACCAACGTCTCCCAGCTATCTGGGAGGGAACCGAGCAGGAGCAGTGCTAGTACCTTATCGGCGAGAGGTACTTCCAATGATGTTGCCTGGTGGATCAGCCCTTGGAAGGCATTCATGTGATCCGCCATGCTAGAGCCATCTTGGTACTAGAGTCTTACTAGCTTCCGAAATACCGAAACTTGATTAACAACATTTTTGTTCTGAAACATAATGTCGATCTTCTCCCAGAGCCCATGAGCCTTGCTCTTTTCATTGAAGTTGTTGTATAGACTCATGTCGATGAAGCACCGTATGCATGCCGTTGTCTTCATGTGCATCACCTCCCATATCGTGGCATCGATTTTGTCCGGTCTCTTGTCCCCGAACTAAACCGGCAGTCAAAGATCTTTAACCACAAGCATGTCCCTCATCTTCGACTTCCACACAAAATAGTTGGAGCCGGTGAGCTTGAACATGCCTCCCAACGATTCGTCCATTTTCTGTGTCATTTTTCTCTGATACCACTTTGACAGGAATACACTCTCCCGATAAACAACGCTCGGCCACAACCGAGCCTAGAATCAAACACAGAAAACAGGTAATGAACACACGACACAGTGAAGAGAAGAGTACACAGGATGTTAACGTGGAAAACCCCAAACTAGGGAAAAACCACGGCAGCCCACAGACTCCAAACTATCACTATATCACAATGTACAATAGTAAAGCACCGAGGCAACGACCTCGAGCTTGCTATCTTCGCCACAGGCGGCGGTTACAACAGAGGCAACGACCTCTTCCTTTCTCTCTCTCTCTCTCTGTACACAGTTACGCACTCAAATCTTGCACCAACAAGAATGACAACTACTCTAATTACTGAGTTTGCCCTAAGTCATATTTATAGTAATATGACTTTTCGGCTATTTACAAATATAGCCCTGATGGACTCTCAGAAAACATATTTACGAATATGTCCCTTCATCCGGTGAGCACTTCTCACCGGGCCTTCACCATCCGGCTCTTGCCGGGTACTCGTCATCTGGTTCTCACTGGGCCTTCCTTGCCGGGTACTCATCATCCGGTTCTCACTGGGTCTTACATTGCCGGGTACTCCACATCCGGTTCTCACCGGGTCTTCCTTGCCGGGTACTCCACATCCGGTTCTCACCGGGTCTTCTCACTTCCCATCCGGAGGGACCTGTTTCCTAACAAAGACTTACATCGTCAATATCCAGATAAACCAGGTCCTCAATCCAAAACGACTCATGACACTCGTCGTTTTAAAGGGGGGATAGTGTCATGATATGGCAACACTCGAACCCATGACCTTATGTTACATAGGTCGAGCTCTTGACCATTACACTATCTATTGTAATATGTAGGATATTATTTTTATTTAAGTTTTACTATAAAAAATTAATGTATATTCCAGATTTCTCTAGAACATTCTAGAAGCTTCAGGACTACTCTTAAGAACACTATAAAAGGAGGCACAAGGCATTATTTCGAACCAAATCGGTTCAACGTCAGTCTTAAGCCTCCTAGCCTTCCTTGTATATTCTTCTCACATAATATATTGTTGTCATCATCATTCTCTCTCTCTCTCTCTCTCTCTCTCTCTCTCTCTCTCTCTCTCTCCTTCTCTTGAGTTTTCTACACCTTCTATTCCTCTTAGTACTAATATTCCTCTCTTAATACTAATTTCTTCTCTATCTCAGTACTATTCCTAACAACTCCATCTGTTTGGAGTTCGAACTCGAACTCAGGATTATCAGGAATTTGATGACATTCAAGTCGACCTTAAATGATGGCACTATTCCCCATGTTCCACTATGTCAAAAACCAAATGTTCAAATATTTGAGTATTCTCATAAATTAAATGACATGTATTTAACTAATAAAACATTAAATTCTATAAATCATCCTTATGATTTTCCCTCAAAAAACTAGCTAAATAAATAGCTAATTAGTTGTGGCCATTTTAGCTAATTAGCTATAATAGTGTTTCCACTCGCATGCTTTTACCCTACTCAGATTACCCAAATATTCCGATTGTTGCACATGAGTTCGCTACGATTTTACACTTCGGCACCAGTTACAAGCTGGTAGATGTTGTAAAACGGAAGAATAGGGAGCCAAGAGAGAAATAGTTCTATAAAGAAAAAACTTTGTTTCTGAAAAGGGGGGGGGAATAGAGAAAACGTTGGTTGTATACTCTACCTCACACACTATGTCTCGGAGGGGTTTTACTCACATACACTCCAAACTCTCTCCCCACACACTACCAAGTGGAAGACTAGTTTTGGCCTTTTCACACTTAGCATGTATGGGGGATACATGTATCACAATCTCCCACTATAAGGCCTAAACTAGGAGTACGAATAATGGAAGGTTCAGTTGTACAAGATCTAGACCTATACCTCCCACATGATGGGCATGTTACACAATGTACACAACAAGTGTGTAATGTAAGGCACTAAGTGACTCCCATCAAGTGACAACAATGCTCCAACGCATCTTGTGGTAAGGCATTGGTCAATGCATCTGCGACATTTTCGCAAGAAACAACCTTCTCAAGTCTAATGCAACCATTAGCTACGCATTCCCGAATGAAATGGTATCGGACTCCAATATGTTTGGTCTTCGCATGATATACCAGATTCTTAGCCAAGGCAATGCCACTCTAACTATCACAAAACAGTTTGGGTACATGCTGAGGTATACCCATGTCGCAAGCTAGTTGAGAAAGCCATACTACTTCCTTACATGCCTCACTAGCTGCAACATACTCTGCTTCGGTAGTTGACAAGGAAACACCTTCTTGAAGATGAGATCTCCAAGTAATGACACCTCCCATAATCTAAAAGATGTACCCTGAAGTAGATTTCCTATTGTCAATGCATCCGGCATAATCTGAATCTATGTATCCAATGATAGAGGCATCCCCTTTACCTAAACAAAGGCACTTATCCTTAGTGCCACTATGATAAGGAACCTTGGACATGTATTCCTTGTCCTCATCAGACATAGGGCAATCACATGTGCTTAGTTTTACATATGTAGGCAATGGAGTGCTCAACGGCTTTGCATTCTCCATATTAAACCTATTGAGCACTTTCGATATGTACTCAGCCTGAGACAAGTAAATGCATCACTTACTCCTATCATGAGTAATACGCATACCAAGGATATGTTTTGCACCTCCCAAATCCTTCATGTCAAAAATCTGGCTCAAGTTTTTCTTCAACAAGGATAACTCATCCTTGTTTTTACCAACGATAAGCATATCATCAACATAGAGTATCAACATAATGGAACTCTCATCTTAACATTTTTTCATATAAAGGCAAGGATCCTCATTGCTTCTAATGCACCCTTGAGTCTTCATAAAAGCATCAAACTTTTGGTACCACAATCTCGGGGACTACTTAAGCCCATACAAACTCTTCTTGAGTTTACATACCAAATGTTCTTTTCCCGAGACTTCATGACCTTCTGGTTGTTCCATATAAATATCCTCATCAAGGTCCCCATGTAAAAAGGCAGTTTTCACATCCATTTGGACTAATTCCAAATCTTGATTTGCAACCAATGAAAGCAACATACGTAATGTAGTCATCTTAACTACAGGAGAGAAGGTTTCATCAAAATCAACTCCATGTTCTTGCTTGAAACCTTTGGCTACCAAGCGTGGTTTATACTTTGGGGAAACACTATCAGACATATACTTGTACTTGTATACCCACTTGCATGGTAATGCTTTCTTGTCCTTTTGGCAAAGGTACTAAATCCCAAGTACCATTCTTATAAATACTATCCAATTCACTTTGCATGACATGCTCCCACTTAGCATGATCACTAGCCAGCATAGTTTCTTCATAGCAAGAAGGTTCACCTGCATCCGTTAAGATCACATAGTCCGTGAGCTTAGCAGGTGGCCTAGAGACACGAGTAGATTGTCTCACTGGTTTCTGAACCGGAGTTGGACTATTTTCAGGTTGTACACATGCATCCTCATTTTGAACATCCTCATATGGGTGAACATTTGTGGGATTGTTCGGCATAGGTGTGAAATTATTCTTTTGCACGGTAATAGAGGGTGTAACATCTTGAAACTCCACTTTCCTCAGTTCCACTTCCTTAATTGGCTGCGTATGCATAATCTTTTCATTGAAAATGACATCACTACTTCTGACTATAGTGCACATTTCACGATCCCACAAACGATATGCAAATTGACCATCTACGCCATAGTCAAGGAAAATACATTTTTTGCTCTTAAAATCTAGTTTTTGCCTTAACTATTTTGGAACGTGAACATCCACATCACATCCAAATATCCTAAGATGATCATAGTTTGGGGTTTTTCCTAACCACAACTCTTGCGCCACTTTCAAGCCTTTTGTAGTACTAGGTAATAGATTTATCACATGGACTGCAATCCGAACTGCTTCAGCCCAAAAACCTTGTGACAGATTTGCATGATGCAACATAAAAGCAACTCTGTCCTAGATGGTTCTATTCATCCTTTCTGCCACACCATTTTGTGTCGGACGGTAAGGGTCAATAAACTCTCTACGTATGCTTTTAGACTCCCAAAAATCTCTGAACTCATGAGAGGTATACTCACCTCCATTATCAGAACGTAAAGCCTTAAGCTTTATACCTTTTTCAATCTCAACCGAGGCAAGCCATTTTCTAAAAATGGGGTATACATCACCCTTTCCCTTTATGGGATACACCCACACCTTTCTTGTGGAATCATCGATAAATGTAACAAAATACAAAGCTCCACCCAATGATCTAGTAGGCATAGGGCCACATACATCTATATGAACTAGATCCAAGGGTTGCATAGAAGAATTAGAACGAATCTGATGTACACTTCTCGTTTGTTTACCATATTAACGATGCTCACAAACTAAAAAATTAGAAAATGATAGCATGGGTAAATAGCCAAAACGTGATAAAGTTTCCATTCTAGTATGAGACATGTGGCCTAAATGGCCATGCAAAATACAAGTCATAGGTTGTTTTGTGACTGTCAAAAGATGCTCTTTTTGATGGACAACTAAAGGATAAAGTGAACCAACTTTGTTCCCTTTAAACTTATGTGAACTGCGAGCCATCAGAAAACTGTACCATGACATCTCCAATGCCAATCACATCACACTGATGTGAATCTCCAAGTTATATTGTACCAAGTGGTTTAGCTTTGTATCGTGTGAACCACTCTCTATGTGGAGTCACATGAAATGAAGCACAAGAGTCCAACATGTTGGGATTACGGTCCCTCCGGATGGGATGGTCAGATGTCCGGGAATCGGGAATGAAGACCCGAATGAGGAGTACCCGGTATCGGAACCGGATGATGAAGACCCGGTTTCGGATCCGGATGTTGAAGACCCCGGCTACGGAGCCGGATGACGAATGTACCCGGAGAGAGATCCGGATGCGGGGACATATTTGTGAATATGTTTGCCAAGGGCCCTCGAGGCTATATTTGTAAATAGCCCAAAAGTCATATGTGTATAAATATGACTTAGGGCAAACAGTTTTGTTGTTGTTGCTCATTTTTCTGTTTTCCACTTAGAGGGAGCGAAGTGAGAGCAGCCGAGAGAGAGAGTGAGAGAGAGAGAGAAAGGAAGAGGTCGACGCCTCTGTGTAACACCGCCGCCTGTGGCGAGGACAGCGAGCTCAAGGTCGTCGCCTTGCAGCTCGCCATTGTACATTCCCTGCGTATAGTGATAGTTGGAGTCTTGCACTCCCGTGGTTTTTCCCGTCTAGGGTTTTCCACGCTAAACACTGTGCATTCGAGTCTCACTCTGTGTTTTCGATTTACTGCTGCATTGATTCGTGTTTCCCCGGTTGTGGCCGAGAGGTGAAGGTTTTCAAAAGCGTCAATTTCTAACAATCTGGTATCAGAGCGACTGCAGTGCAGAAAAATGGAAGGCGGCAATAGCGGGCAGCCGGGGATGATGGTGCTGAATGCGCAGAACTACGCCGACTGGAAGATAAAGATGGAGGATCTGCTCATTGTTCGGGACCTGTATGAACCGATCGACAGGTCGGAAATACCCAAGGGGGTACTTGAGACGGAATGGAGGCTTCTGAACCGGAAAGCCGTTGCAACCATTCGGCAATACGTCGACTTGAGCGTTCTACAACATGTGGCGAACGACACCAACGCATATGAGATGTGGCAGAAGCTGTCGGGCCTCTACGAGAGGAAGAATGCGTTGAACCGGACCTCCCTGATGAGGAAGATGGTGAACCTCAAGTACCGGGACGGCGAGAGTATGGTGGAACACGTAAGCACGTTCATGGGATTCGTGAACCAGCTTGCGGCGATCAAGTTCCCGTTGGAGGATGCAATGCAAGCCATCATGCTGATGTGTACATTGCCGGAAAGCTGGGAGAACTTGGTGAAGCATGTGCACCTGGAGAAGTGCACCGATTGCCTGGCCGGTAAGCAGAACCGAACCTCCTTCCACTCAAGGCCACCGACCAGACGTAGCGCACCATTGAAGTTGGTGCACACTGACGTGTGTCAAGTAGAAACGAAGTCACATGGCGGAGCCCAGTACTTCGTGACATTCATTGATGACCACAGCCGGAAGCTGTGGACGGCACCGTTGAAGAAAAAGGACCAAGTGTTGTGCGTCTTCAAAGAACTCCACGCGAGAGTGGAAAGGGAATCCGGCAAGAAGCTGAAAGCGATACGAGCGGATAACGGAGGGGAATACCGGGGGCAGTTTGAGAAGTACTGTCACTCGAAGGGAATTCGGCTCGAGTTTATTGTGCCGAAGACGCCGGAACTGAACGGGCTAGCCGAGAGGATGAACCGGACCATAATGGAGAGGGTCCGGAGTATGCTGGCACATGCGAAATTACCCAAGGGGTTTTGGGCTGAGGCAATGTCGACGGCGACATACGTGATAAACAGATCACCCTCAGTACCTTTGGACGGAGACACGCCGCAGAGAGTGTGGATCGGTAGGGAAGTATCCTACCGGCATCTGAAGGTGTTCGGGTGTCTCGCATATGTGCATGTGGCAAAGGACCGGAGAGGAAAGCTAGATCCAAAGACCCGGCCATGCATATTCCTCGGTTACGGCGATGACGAGTTCGGCTACCGAGTATGGGACCCGGTCGACAAAAAGATATTCCGGAGTCGTGATATCATCTTCATGGAGGACAAGACACTCGCCGACTGGGAGTCGGAGAAGAAGATGAAGAGCCCCAAGTCGACCGGTGAGGATCAACTCTACGAGGAGCAGTCCCGACCGGCAAGGGACCGGTTAGCACTCGAGGATCCGGCCGAAGACGGTGAAGAAACAGAACCGGCCGAGGAAGATGAAACTGATACGGGAACCGGCCCCGATCCCGAAATGGATTCGGATGAAGAGGAAACGGAGGAGCCATTTACCGAAGCTCCGGAACGGAGATATCCTCTAAGAGAGAGAAGGGCCACCCGGAGATTTCCGGAACCAGAGCACGTGCTGCTAACCGACGAGGGGGAGCCGGAGAGTTTTGAAGAAGCAAAGCTTGACACCCATAGCCGCAGGTGGTTAAGTGCCATGCAGGAGGAGATGGATTCCCTGCATGAGAACCACACATATGAACTTGTGGAGTTGCCGAAAGGAAAGCGGGCACTTCGAAACAAGTGGGTGTTCAAGCTGAAACCGGGAGATGCCGGAAACCCCCCGAGATACAAAGCCAGGATCGTGGTGA
The DNA here is from genome assembly GCF_043228905.1 of Azolla caroliniana. NCBI lineage: Eukaryota > Viridiplantae > Streptophyta > Polypodiopsida > Salviniales > Salviniaceae > Azolla > Azolla caroliniana. The sequence goes on along the minus strand of NW_028230437.1, from coordinate 12,783,730 downwards.
AGGGGTTCCAGCAGAAGAAGGGCGTCGACTTCGACGAGATATTTGCCCCGGTAGTGAAGATGACCTCCATCCGGACGGTGCTGAGCATAGCGGCAAGCATGAACCTCGAGGTAGAACAGATGGACGTGAAGACGGCATTCCTTCACGGTGACCTCGAAGAAGAGATCTACATGCAGCAACCGGAAGGATTCGAGAAGAAAGGGAAGGAGCACCTGGTATGCCGGTTGAAGAAGAGCCTTTACGGACTGAAGCAGGCTCCCCGGCAATGGTACCGGAAGTTCGACTCTTTCATGACCGACGAAGGGTACCACAAAACGCAGTCCGATCATTGCGTGTTTGTGAAGAAGTTCGAAGGAGGAGACATTCTAATACTCCTCCTGTACGTGGACGACATGTTGATCGTCGGACGGGACCAGGTCAAGATACGGATGCTGAAGAAAGCGCTTCACCGAACCTTCTCAATGAAGGACCTGGGTCCGGCGAGGCAAATACTAGGGATGCACATCATCCGGGACCGGAAGAAGAAGCAGTTGTGGCTGTCACAGGAGAAGTACGTGACAAAGGTGCTTCACCGGTTCAACATGTCGGAAGCAAGACCGGTCGGGTCAACCCTCCCGGCAAACTGCAAGTTGTCCAGCAAGCAAAGCCCCAAGACAAAGGCTGAGAAGGAGGACATGATGAAAGTACCATATGCCTCTGCCGTCGGAAGCTTGATGTACGCAATGGTGTGTACAAGACCGGACATAGGATATGCAGTCGGAGTGGTGAGCCGGTACATGAGCAATCCCGGCAAAGAGCACTGGAACGCGGCCAAGTGGATACTCCGATACCTGAAGGGCACGGCAAACGTGTGCCTCCGATTCGGCTCCGGTAAGCCCGAACTCGACGGCTTTACAGATTCGGATATGTCCGCTGATGCAGATACCAGCCGGTCCACATCAGGGTATGTGATGACGTATGCAGGGGGAGCTGTTTCGTGGCAGTCGAGGCTGCAGAAGACGGTTGCGTTGTCAACCACGGAGGCGGAGTACATGGCGGCTGTTGAAGCCGGCAAGGAAATAATATGGATGAAGGACTTCATTAGAGAGCTCGGTATCTGGCAGGAGGAGTACCGACTCTACTGCGACAGTCAGAGTGCCATCCACCTTGCGAAGAACGCGGCCTATCACTCCCGGATGAAGCACATCCAACGAAGATATCACTGGATCCGGGAAAGGATAGAAGACCAGGAGTTCGTGCTGACGAAGATCCACACGGACGAGAACGGGTCAGATATGCTGACCAAAGTGCTCACACCCGACAAGCTGGAAACGTGCCGGAAGAGGGTCGGACTGGAAAGACATCCCATGCCGAAGTGAAGGGGGAGTTTGTTGGGATTACGGTCCCTCTGGATGGGATGGTCAGATGTCCGGGAATCGGGAATGAAGACCCGAATGAGGAGTACCCGGTATCGGAACCGGATGATGAAGACCCGGTTTCGGATCCGGATGTTGAAGACCCCGGCTACGGAGCCGGATGACGAATGTACCCGGAGAGAGATCCGGATGCGGGGACATATTTGTGAATATGTTTGCCAAGGGCCCTCGAGGCTATATTTGTAAATAGCCCAAAAGTCATATGTGTATAAATATGACTTAGGGCAAACAGTTTTGTTGTTGTTGCTCATTTTTCTGTTTTCCACTTAGAGGGAGCGAAGTGAGAGCAGCCGAGAGAGAGAGTGAGAGAGAGAGAGAAAGGAAGAGGTCGACGCCTCTGTGTAACACCGCCGCCTGTGGCGAGGACAGCGAGCTCAAGGTCGTCGCCTTGCAGCTCGCCATTGTACATTCCCTGCGTATAGTGATAGTTGGAGTCTTGCACTCCCGTGGTTTTTCCCGTCTAGGGTTTTCCACGCTAAACCCTGTGCATTCGAGTCTCACTCTGTGTTTTCGATTTACTGTTGCATTGATTCGTGTTTCCCCGGTTGTGGCCGAGAGGTGAAGGTTTTCGAAAGCGTCAATTTCTAACACAACAACCATGTATGAGCAAGCGCATGAGCAATATTAACCTCAGAATAGGTAGCATCATCATCCATGACCAAGATGTGAACATCATCATCGCATGCGACATTTATTTCCTCTATCTTCACCGAAGATGATGAACCGATCAACCGTTTAACATGCCCATCACCATGAGTTTTACCCTTTTCCTTTTCTTTGTTCTCCAAGGCATAATAGTCTTTCTTTATATGACCCTTCTTGTGGCAATAATGGCATTCCACAAGTCTCTTCCTAGACTTACTTCAGCTCTTATCATGATTTCCATGACTATTTATGGTATGGCTTCTACCACGTTGCTGGTTCTTGCCATAGCCAGAATCTCGAACATTATATGCCTCTCCAACTTGTGCGGAAACCATAGATTTCCTATGTATTTCTTCACCCAATAGTGCTCACCTTGTGTCATTATAGACCAATTTCCCGTTTGGTGCACTAGCGCTAATAGCGGTGCAAAATGTGTCCCATGAGCTAGGCAATGTGCATAGCAAAAATATAGCTTTTAGCTCATCATCCATGGTCATTTTCTGAGCTTGCAACTACGACCATAATGCATGAAACTGATTTAAATGAGACGCAACACTATCCGTATCCTTCATACGAAGGTCATATAGTTTTCTCATCAAATACACCTTGTTAGTTGCAGTTTCCTTCTCATAGGTATTGCATAACTTTTTCCAAAGTTCTTCGAAGTTTTTACTGTCTAAAATAGTAAAGTAGACACTATCCGCCAAGTGCAGTCTTATAGTGGACATGGTCAAGGCATCAAGTTCCTCCCGATCATCATCATCCATGTCATCCGGCTTCTTTGCTTTGCCGCCTAAAGGCCTTTTTTGCTTTCTTTGAACCAATACATCATGCATCTGATTCTTCCATAAAGCAAAATTAGATCCATCAAATTTCCAGATCTCAATATGATCTTTTCCCAAAAATGAATAGTTCTTACTTGAACTATTGTGACCAACAAAAGTGCTACTAGATGCATCCAACATTTCAGACTCCATGGGAGTGAACGACAGTATCAGGCAACAAAATACGATTGGGCAACAAAGACTAGTAATTGACTAGCTTTATGCCAAACTGTCAAAAATTGATACCAATATTGCGTGTAGCACGCACCGCTGAAAGCATACAACTTCCAAAATATCAACTGCAAACTTTCAAAAAATACTGACACCATTCTTGCGTATAACACGCACCACTAAAAGCATATAACTTCCAAAATATCACCTGTCGATACTGACCAACATACATCTCCCAAATCACAAACTGTAGGCATCTGCACTGATATACATTCACACTGATACCAAATCTCTCTTGCAAATGTGGTAGGGGTCTCTCCCACCACAACTTATTTCCACCAGAAATGTTTCGCAAATGGCGAATAAATGTGAGAGTTTAACTAGGGGAAACACCTGTGAATAGCAAGCTCTTTTCTTCAATGTCGAAAATGTTGGAGATGCCCAATAGTAGGTAGATGCTACAACCAAGAGGCTCCAATCACCAATGTTTCTTCTACAATCTCCAAAGCTCTGTATTGTGAACTCCCAAGCCCTCTATTGTGATCTCCCAAGCTCTGATACCACTGTTGTAAAACGGAAGAATAGGGAGCCAAGAGAGAAATAATTTTGTAAAGAAAAATCTTTTTTCCTAAAAAGGGGGGGGGGGGGGGGGGGGGGGGAATAGAGAAAATGTTGGGTGTATACTCTACCTCATACACTATGTCTCGGAGGGATTTTACTCACACACACTCCAAACTCTCTCCCCACACACTGCTAAGTGGAAGACAAGTTTTGGCCTTTTCACACTTAGCATGTATGGGGGATATATGTATAACAGTTCAATGTTTGGATTATCAGAGAACACTTAAAGCTTCTCTACTAGCAGCTAGCCCAGCATATACAAACAGGGAACATGAGAGAACACTTGCGGCTTCTCTGTTAGCAGCCAATCGAACATATGCAAACAGGGAACAAGTGAAAAAAGCATTGACACCGAAGCCTAGGAAGAAAAACCCCAAGTCGAATGGAGTATGAACAAGTGGGACTGAATACAGCATTAACTAAAATGCACAAGGAGTTCTCCCTCCAGAGTTAGGTGAGCTGCTAAAGATATGTATCTATGGTGGAAAGGATTAAGAACATACGGAAGGAAGGTGTCCGACTATGTATTGTCCAATACATGGATAGAGTTCAATAAGCAAATTACATTATTGGAGGAACAATTGAGGACAATTGAAAGGGCTCCAACCGAAAGGACAATTGAAATTGTTCTAGCTAGAAGAGCCGAACAAACTATAGCCGCAAGTGCTCCAATACAGGATGTCGCATCGGATAGCGGCAATTGAGAAAGGAATTAGTGGAACAGATGGCTATAACCGAAAATGCTAAGAAGATGAGGAAAGTAGGTGAAGCAGAACTTAATCGGCTAAAGGACGAATATTATAGTAGTAGAAGGAGAAAAGAAGAAAGGTTGATGACGAGGAAATTGATCGGCTAAGAGATGAATTGCGGCAACAAAAAGAACATGATGACCAGGCGCGATTTCAGGCGCCACAAAGATTAAAAAATAAATAGGCCGATTTTTGAGAAGTTGTACAAAGAGCACCAAGAGCTGAAAGCCGATTTTGATTAGCAGAGGAAGAAACTTAAGGAAGCAAAGGCCGACATAAAGGAGCGTGCCGAAGGCTTTCAAAACCAGAAAAAGTTGTTTGAAATGGAACTAATGAAACTTCAGAACGAAGCCAGAGAGGAGAAGGAATGAATGATCAAGGAGCGAGACAAAACTATCGAATCTTCTAGGAAGACTCTAGAGAAAGTCAACGCAACTTTTCAATTGACATTATAGAACTATGAAGTGGAAGTGCAGTTGGCAACAACCACAATTAAGTGGTTTAAAAACAGGAACAACAAGCACTACAAGCAAAAGCCAAAATGGGTGTGGAAAGGATACATATTATTGTGGAGAACAATAGAAGTCAGCTAGAAAGGCAAATTGAGTGTCCGAAAAAGTGCAGAGAGAATGGTCGGCACAAGCGGCCGAATTACAGATGTTCCGAGCTGACTACGAAAATCAGCAGAAGTTCAGAAAAGGTTTTTACAAAATGGATGAGCATTGCATTAATGGTATTCAGTAGGATTTAACGGAGAATTTTGTTGAGATACAAACTCAACATTGAGCGTAAAACCGTATGCACAACATGCCCATAGCGGTGCATAAACCGAGATGCCATTAGAACGTTATTCCTCGTAAGGAATAATTTTTGGGAGTTAGTGTAGAAGGCTCACTTATGAGCAGTCAATTACTGTTAGTACTTTTGTCAGCCCAATAGTCAAGGCTTGTATAAAAGGTGCTCATTGAGCACGAAGTATATAGAGAGAGAACATACAGAGATTTATTATTTTGAATATAGTTTCGTTTCTGCTCTCTCTCTCTCTCTATCTATCTATCTCTCCCTCTCCTTCTTTGTGATTTCTGCATTTTACCGAACTGTCATACTTCTGAACTGTGTACTCTGTGTCTTACGCATACGTTTCCGCACACATATTCTTTTACATGATACCAGAGCGTGAGGGTTGAGACTCCTCTACAACCGACAGATAAGCTTGCGATAAAGACAGAGTTAAGTTATTGTTTTCGGAAAGGATAAACAACAATATGGACAGAGGAATGGGAAGCTCGCCACCGACTGAGAAGCTCGACAGGAGTAACTACGCATCTTGGACATACAAAATGCACCAGTACCTGCTTGGTCATGGTTACTAGAGTTATGTCGAAGGAGCTAATGATACAGCGCCTGAATCGACACATAGAGATTTTTCGGCTTGGGAACAAGCAACCAACAGAGTTCTTTACTGCTTGAGCTACATTTGGGATGCTAAGACGCCAAAGGACGCGTGGGCAAATCTCAAGAGGATTTTCACCGCTAGCACAATGGCAAGGAAGCTGCAGTTCAGGCAAGAGCTCAGCAATGTCCGACAAAAAGATCTATCTGTGGTCGACTACACGGCCTGAATCAAGGAGATCTGCGACTCTCTCGCCCCCATCAACGTGAATGTCGAGGAGGATGAAATGGTGCAGGTTTGTCTTGGAGGGTTAGCGTCAAAGTTTAGATCACTCCGAACGACAATCTACACAAGGGAGAATACACCTTCATTCTTCAAGCTTTAGTCGATGTTGCTTGTGGAGGAAAATCACGCGTGTGCATTGATGAGTATGCACGCCGACGACAGGATGTTGTACACTCAGGAAGATAGGCCCCGTGGTCATGCGCGCAATGGAGGCGATTGAAAGGAACAGAATGTGTGGCATAATTGAAATGCTGGAAGCAATTCAAACCCCTCTAGAAGCAGGGGAAGTCATAGCGGCGTTTGAAGTAGGCAAGAGAAGGCCGTGATGGATTGCTGGTCCTGTGGCAAGAAAGGCTACAAAAAAGAGTTGATTCGGACAAAGCCGGATCGAGCAGAAGAGACGCAGGAAGGTGTCAGAAATCGCACTACGCAGAGGGCTCCGAACGAGCCGAAAATGGATCGTTCCTAGGCTTTGAAATGAAGCACAAGGCCAATTCGATGGCCGTGAACACCTCGAAATCGAGCTAGGTGTGGTATGTTGATTCCGGAGCGTCAAATCATATGACGAGTCATGAGGAATGGTTCTTGTACTTGGAGAAAGCGGGAAAGCAAGGAGTGGTCGAGACGGGAGGCGACACTCCGCATACCATCGAACCTGTCGGCGAAGTTTCCCTTAGCAACGTCGGTCCAAAAGGGAAACTCATGAACATGCCGCACAACCCAACAATAACCAAGAACCTGGTGTCCGTCGGATAGATCGTCGACCAGGGGATGCAAGTTCGATTCATGCACCTCGGGTGCTACATCGAAGAGGAAGGCCAAGTCATCGCACAAGGGCGTCGTGAAGAGAGGTTGTTCGTAAAAGGACAGAAGGTCGAATAGGATATCGACCTATGGCACATGCGGTTCGTCCATGTTAATTTACCACGGGTTCGTGAAATGTAGACGAAGAACATTGTTTTCGGTTTGCCGAAATTTCATGGCCGGGATGGCCAAGTCTGCGAAGCCTGCCAACTAGGAAAGCAACACCGACTTCCGTTCCCAAATGAGCGTAATCGGAGTCAACATCCACTCAACTTAATCCATTCCGGCACAGAACGTGAGTCTTGGTGGAAGTCATTACTTCGTAACCTTCATCGATGACTTCACTCAGCACACCTTGGCATGTTTGATTGCGAAAAAGAGTGAAGTCTTCGCATGGTTCCTGAAGGTGAAGAGCCTTGTGGAAAGGGAAACTAGGCTTAAGATCAAGTGCCTACGGTCCGATGGCGGGAAGGGGTACTCCAGTTCATGACTTATCTACAGAAGGAGGGAATTCGACGCGAATTCTCGTGTAGATATACGTCGAAGCAAAACGGCGTAGCCGAGGAGAAGAATCGAACAATCGAAGAAGTCGTCAAGGCAATGCTTGAAGAGAAGCATATGCCGAAGTTTTACTGGGTTGAAGCCGTAAGGACGGCTATTTACTTGTAGAATTGGACCTCTGCTAATGGAGGAGTGTCGCCACACGAGTTGTATTTCGGAAAGAAGCTGAACTTGGCACACTTGAGGATTTTCGGCAGCATTGCATATGTGCATGTGTCGAAGGAGAAGAGGAGGAAGCTGGACGCCAAAGTCGAGAAGTGTATCTTGGTCGGTAATTCATACGAGCAGAAGGGGTATAAGTGCTATAACCCCCGAACAAAGGAAGTTCGCGTGAGTAGGCATCGCATGCTGATAGGACGAAGTGTTGTCGGACTGGGAACCAAGCTCTCTCCTCCACCATCGTTGTCACTTCTGTAGGGATTTGGGTTAGGTTACGAAAGCCCGCATGCTTCTGGTAGAGGCTCCACCACGTATTTCAGGGCGTGCGTTCGTCTGTGTCTAGTTTTTCACCGTCTTGCTGGTTGTAACATTGCAAGCTATAATCTATATTGTTATTGGATTCGATTATTTCATTTTCTATCTCTCTGTTTTTCTACGAGTTTCTCTCTTTGTCTCCCTCTCAGGATCCTTGGTTCATGGTCCCCCGCGGTCCCGCCTTATTTCCTACGCGTGAGCGTAACAACACAACATTAATTTGGTGAACCCGACGTGAATTAAGGCGGCAGAGGAATCAAAAATGAGGGGATCAGAGCTCGCCGAAGCCATGGCAGCACCACTAGATCGGATAGTAAGAGCTCACGAGGGCACGGGCGCCCTCGACAGGGCCATCGAAGCGATCGTCGGCACAATAGGCCGGTTCGATGGGAAGGACGCCACAAGTTATTTGGTGGCCTACCGGGCCGAGATCGTGATGAGGGACATCCCGGAAGAAAGGCGTTTGGCTGGGTTCCCTCGGGTAGCAACATCGGGCATCCACGTAGAGGTGCTCGAGGTGCAGGCTAGATGTCGGACCCAGGAGAATTTGAAGCGCAGCTCCTCGAGCATGTTGTTTGGTCGACAATTACTACTTGCCGACACAGTATAAGACGAACGTTCGTACCAAACGTTCTATCAAGAAGTTGTGGTTAGACGAATAGATACGAATTATATGTAAACTCATCGGTGATAACAGACACCGAGATCGTGACTTATGTAATATAGCTTAGATAGAAGGAAATAGATGGCAAGAGCGATCCGATCTGTACACAGAGGTTTCCTAACTAAACTTTATATTACTAAATATAACGATAAATTTTTACAATTCCTTCGGTTCCTTTTATAGGTAACCCGAAGGTCTTTTCTCATCAAGAAATCCTATTGCCTATAATTATCAAGAATTACAAAACTTCGTAACTAACTATGTCCTATTCGGCTATCTGTTGAGTCATCGATCCGAACTATCGATCCGACTCCGACTCCGAACATCCTTCCGACTCCGACACATCCATGCTTGTACGGGTAACACTTGGCATGCCCGTGGCCCAGGACGTTGTCCGGCGAACCCACGGAAACCCCTTTACTCCTGTTGCTCTGAGGGAAGATCTTCCTCCAACTCCAATTCATTGTCTGCGTCGTCCTGCAGAATATCGAACAATGAGAGTTCTTCTTCCTGTGGTGCCACACTGACATCATCTTCATCTTCATCTTCGGTGTCCTCCCCGTCGTCGTTTTCCTGGTGTGCTTCTTCGGTCGATGGTGTTGGATCAGCTGACTCCGGTGCTCCAAGTCCAGGTGTTTTGCTTATTCTTTTGGCTTCGATATTGTCTAACTCGATGGACGTATTGACATCATGCTTGTCGAATTTTTGCATGATTCGGTTAATTTCTTCTCTAAAATAAGCCGCCATGTCGTAAAGGTCTCTAGCAATATCTTCCTGAACCGTGGTCATTGCTTCCTCCGACATCTTGAGGAAGCCTTTACCTTGAACTTTTCTATTTTCTCTGTCAGCTCTTAATAGCTGAAGCTCTGCAGCTTGCGCTGACCATGTTTGCCAACCCTTCTCCAACGATTCATTGACCAATTTTAGGGTGTTAAGCCGGTGACGTCTTATGATTGTTTGAACCTTGTCCTGAGTCATTCTTGCCTCAAACTGTGTTGTTGCCAATGTTCTTCGCAAATCAATTATTACCACATTGGTATGTCCTTCGGCCTGCATCAGTTTGGCTTGTGCCACTAAGAGGTCAAGTCGCCTTTTCTCGGAGACCGTTTGAACTTCTGCACATCGGTTTTCCAACTTCTCTTTCTCCGCATTCCAGTCGTTCTGCTGCTGAATCATTTTTCCGTTGATTTCTTCTAGCAATTTGCCTCTTCCAGCCAACAGTGTTGTAAACCGAATCTCTTGGCTACTGACATACTCTTCTAATTCTTCGACTTGTTGCTTTGTAGCCTCTTGTTGTTGGGCTAATTGTCGGTGTAAATCTTGTATCACATTATCTTTTTCCTCTAAGCATTTGTCGCCTGCATTTTTTGCCAACTGTAATCGATCTTCCATTTCTCTAGACCTGTCTTGGGCCTTTTCTTCCCTAATTTCCGCTTCTGTTCATGCTTTTTCAGCATGTTCCAACTTCTTTTGTAATTTTGAATCCGTCTCCAAAGGTTGTCTTTGTGACTCTAGTTGTAATATCTACTCTCTCGTTTTTTCTAGAGCCACTTGTGCTTCTTGCAGTTTATCCTTCAACTGCTGATTTTCTTCCTGCGTCCGTTTATACTATGCATTAAGCACATCTGCTGGTGTTGTTGCCCTTTTGTATAATTCAGCCATATCCTTGGCTGCTCTGCTAGCCTTTTCATATTCCTTGTGGACTTCGACCACTGCCTCATGTAATGGTGATATCTGGATGGCTTCACCTCTAGTTTTAGCATTTCGTTGTCGACCAATTCTATCCACTTCTGCTTGCTCATTGGGTTCGACAACTCCACATAGTGACTTTTGGATCATTATTTGATCTCGATGCTCTTGCGCCATTCTTTCCGACACTTCTTGGATTCTTGTAACTAACCATTCTACCAGTTCATATGATGTTCCGAATTGCAGAATGGCAGCTAGCTCATGTGCTGTTGTCGGGATGTCAGAAAAACCAAGTGCCTCTTGCACCGTTGCCATTGATACCTTCCCTTTTTGAATTCTTGACATGTCATAGGGTTTAACACGAGGTACTTGTGTGCTTTGGGCAGCTTGATCGTTGGTTCTTTGTTTCTTCTACGCCGATTGTTCTTGCTCTGGTCGAGAATATCGTTGGGACCGTTGTTTAACCCTGCGTTGCTTCGGCGGTTGCTGTTCTCTATCAACTTGTGTCGATTCTTGCTGTTGTGAGGTTTGCTCATCTGTCATCTCTTGTTGGTATGTCCTTGGTGGTTGAAACTCCGGCTATTGAGTAGCCGGTTGCTGGTCAGGTTCGGGTTGCGGTGTGAACTATTGAGACTGCGTCGACTGTTGTTGTTCCGATTCTTGTTGTTGCCTTGGGTCTGATTGGTTGAATTCGGTTTGAGTGGTATCGTCTTGCGCCGATTCTTCTTTCCTCCACTCTTCCCGTTGGACTTGTCGTCGGGTTCGGGATGACTGTACCTGAGGCGGCCTATGCACCTCTTATCGGTTTTCCGACTCTAGAGCCGGAAATAATACCGATAACCAACGCGCAAAGTTCGGTTTCATTGGTTTTCCCTTCTGAACTCCGTACAATTGCTCTCTCAGAGCATCTGCTGATAGTTGCCCCCAATTGAAAGCTTCGCCTTCATAAGTGGCAATGATAAATCCGGCCCTCTTTTTGGGCATACAGTAGAATCTCGGACTAACAAACCCTACTTCCAATAAAAAAATTGCAACTTCATGAAAAAAGACATCCCTACCTCCTTGTGTCTGATACACTTTGGCGGAGGGCGAATACTCACCAAAATAGGACTGCAACCCATCTTCTACCATCAGAGCTTCAGCGTGCGGGTGCGGCTCTACTTCTACGATTTTCAAGAATCCTTGTAAATTATTGCGAACGAGCCAACGGCGCAAGTTATCAGATACGGTAACCAGCATATTGTCGTCGTCAATTGACAGATCGTATGAAGATCAGAAAACCTATGAGCTTGAATGCGTTTCTGTTTCTGTGGTGAAACAGACATTATAGAAATAGGTTTTAAGGAATTAATTTTTTGCATGATGCCTAGGGAATAAAAGTACTATTAATGTAGGTAATGACTAGGTGTACTAGTGGAGTAATAGCTAGAAATAGCAATAATGACTAAAGAAACATGCCTCCCCTACTTCTTACTTATAGCCTTCATAAATCATTCCAAGATTCTCTTCTTGATAGTTAGTTATGATTTGGCAAGAAAATTTTGTATAGTTAGTTTTTTTTTTGTTTTTTTATTTACGTTTCTTCCAATTCAGCGTTAAATGGATTTTCCGACATGTCTCCATGATATGGCTTAAGCCGGAAACTATTGACCCATTTCGGCAAAATCTCACCTGATAGGGTTCCCAGTTGATACATACAATTTTTACTATTCACGATCCAAACTGGTCCTGTCCATCTATACCGAAGTTTACCTGGCATAGCCCCCATCCTTGTCTGAAAAACAAGCACCGGTTTCCCGATCCCGAATTGAGTTTCGGTTTTTCATCGGTGTCGATTTACAAATGCCTTCATTTGCCTCTACTTGTGCTCCAAAGCTGACATAGCTTGTATTCAGTCTTCTTCTAACAGCAATAATGATTCCTTCCGAACTTGCTCCGACTATAGTTCATTTAATTTTTCGGTTGCTTCTATTCGGAGTGTTGGAATCTGGAATTTGATTGGCATAACTGCCTCCACTCTGAAAGCCATTCGGAAAGGTGTTGATTTAATAAATGTTTTGTACGACGTGTGATATGCCCATAAAGTACTATGTAACTTTTGATCCCAGTCCGTACGATTGTCATTTACTATCTTTTTGAGTATCATCTGGAGGGTTTTGTTTGTCGACTCCGCCAAGCCATTCGCTTGTGGATAGTAAGGCGTGCTTTTCTTATGAACCACTGCATAGTATGTAGCCAATTCATGAACAAGCTTGTTAATGAAATGTGTACCTTTATCGCTTACTAATTCTATTGGGCAACCGAATCTACACCATATACTTTCGTACAAAAAAATTTCTATTGAAGCTGTCGTATTATCCCTAAGAGCTTTAGCTTCTACCCACTTCGTGCAGTAGTCAGTGACAACTATAATATATCAATTTCCTGTTCTTACTGTTGCCAATTTGAATGGGCCTACAAAATCCAAACCCCATTTCTGGAAAGGTTCAAGAGGTAACACAGGTTGAAACGACATCCAGTCTTTTTCTGTCGGTTGTCCCATACGTTGGCATAAATCACATTTCCAACAATATTCGATTGCATCCTTCATCACTGTCGGCCACCATAAGCCACTGTTCCATATTTTTCTAGTTGTGGTTTGTCCAGCATAGTGCCCTCCTGCAATTCCACAGTGCAATTCCCTAAGAATGATTGATTTTTCGAATTGTCGTACTGCCCTTCTCCAAATACCATCTGTTCCTTTATGCTATAGAGTGTCGTTCAAAAGACAAAAATTACGACTCTGTACCACCAACCTTTTTCTTTCCTCTACCGAGAGATGTTTGGGTGGTATCCCTGTTGTAAGAAAGATTCTCATTTCTGAGATCGAATCATCCTCACTTTCTTCACTTATATCCTGTGCATTTACTGCTTCTACTCGAAAAAGTTGGCCATCCGGAAAATCATCCATGACACCTATGCCTTCTTCTCCTGACTCCAGTCAACTGAGATAATCGGCCATTGCATGATGTACTCCTGGCCGATGTAAAATGTCGAATTCGAATTCTTGGAATAGAAGAGTCCATCTTGCTAACTTACAAGTTAACTCTTGTTTCGAGACCAAATAAAGAAGAGCCGAATGATCAACATGAAATGTAAACTTTTTCCCCAAAAGATAGTGTCGAAATTTATTGACACTGTAGATCATTCCTAAAGCTTCCCTCTCAGTTGTAGAATAGTTTCTTTCCGCCATTGCGAGTTTCCGACAAGCATAGTACACGTACCTGTACCAATTCGGTTCAGTCAACTGCATTAATGCACTTTCGATTGCGATGTCCGATGCGTCGACAAAAACTTGGAACGGCTTATTCCAGTCAGGTGCTTGAACCATGGGAACTTTGGACAACATTTTCTTGAGACAGATATATGCATCCTATTCCACACTTGTCCACTGAAAAGGAACTTTGTGCACTATTGTATGTAAGGGAATCGCGATATCCGCAACATATCTTATCATTCTATTGTGCCATCTAATCTGACCTAAAAACCAATTGAGAGCTTTAGCATTTGTGGGTGCCGGTGCTTCTAGTATGGCTTTAACATTGTCGGGGTCCACTACAATTCCTTCTTGACAGACAATATGGCCTAATAATGTGCCACTAGTGACCCCGAATGCACATTTTGCCGGATTTAAACTAAGCCGACCTATCCAACATTTCTCCAAACATAGTCGTAAATGCTCAAAATGTTCGTTTTTCCGATTATAAACCGCAAAATCATCCAAAAAGACTTGCATAAATGCAAGAATGTAATCCTGAAATATTTCCTGTATCACTCTTTGGAATGTCGTTGGGGCGGTCTTCAAGCCAAACATCATTACTACCTACAAACACTCCCCATTCTGTAACAAAAGCTATTTTTTCTTGATCTTCCGTATTCATCCGAACCTAATTATAACCACTAAAACCATCTAGGAAACATAGACTTCATGGCCAGCTACCGCATCCAATATACCATTCGTAAATGGTAATGGGAACGCATTCGTAACGGTAGCCGCATTCAGTTTTCGGTAGTCGACACATACCCGAATCTTGCCATTCTTTTTTGGAACTATGACGATTGGGCTTAACCATGTCGATTTTTTCACCGGACGAATAAACCCTACTTTCAAAAGTTTATCTATTTCTTCCTTTACTTTAATAGCATAATTAGGGTTTAATCGGTACCTACGTTGTTGAACTGGCTTTGCATCCTTATGCAGGTTGATTTGATGTTGACAGAAAGCTGGGTCAAGTCCCTTCATATTTTCAAAAGACCATGGAAAGACATCCTTATATTGCTTTAATAATGTCGTTAACCGTTGTTTGTCAGCTTCTATCATATCTTTAGCAATGAATATTGTTTTCAACTCATTGTCCTTACCTTCTTCTGCCAAATTTATTTCCTCCAATGTTGAAGCTTGAACTCGTTGGGACACCTTCATCTCTCTGTCGGTAGCTTCTTGCTGGAGTCGTATTTCCTTCATTGTTTGCTCATCAATTGACAATTCCTCCTAGGAATCCACATATGGTATCAGGGCTTGTAAAATATCCACTTCGAACAAAGGAATGATTTTTGGATTTGTTGGGATTACGGTCCCTCCGGATGGGATGGTCAGATGTCCGGGAATCGGGAATGAAGACCCGAATGAGGAGTACCCGGTATCGGAACCGGATGATGAAGACCCGGTTTCGGATCCGGATGATGAAGACCCCGGCTACGGAGCCGGATGATGAAGACCCGGATGACGAATGTACCCGGAGAGAGATCCGGATGCGGGGACATATTTGTGAATATGTTTGCCAAGGGCCCTCGAGGCAATATTTGTAAATAGCCTAAAAGTCATATGTGTATAAATATGACTTAGGGCAAACAGTTTTGTAGTTGTTGCTCATTTTTTCTGTTTTTCACTTAGAGGGAGCGAAGTGAGAGCAGCCGAGAGAGAGAGTGAGAGAGAGAGAAAGGAAGAGGTCGACGCCTCTGTGTAACACCGCCGCATGTGGCGAGGACAGCGAGCTCAAGGTCGTCGCCTTGCAGCTCGCCATTGTACATTCCCTGCGTATAGTGATAGTTGGAGTCTTGCACTCCCGTGGTTTTTCCCGTCTAGGGTTTTCCACGCTAAACCCTGTGCATTCGAGTCTCTCTCTGTGTTTTCGATTTATTGCTGCATTGATTCGTGTTTTCCTCGGTTGTGGCCGGGAGGTGAAGGTTTTCGAAAGCGTCAATCCCTAACAATCTGGTATCAGAGCGACTGCAGTGCAGAAAAATGGAAGGCGGCAGCAGCGGGCAGCCGGGGATGATGGTGCTGAATGCGCAGAACTACGCCGACTGGAAGATAAAGATGGAGGATCTGCTCATTGTTCGGGACCTGTATGAACCGATCGACAGGTCGGAAATACCCAAGGGGGTACTTGAGACGGAATGGAGGCTTCTGAACCGGAAAGCCGTTGCAACCATTCGGCAATACGTCGACGTGAGCGTTCTACAACATGTGGCGAACGACACCAACGCATATGAGATGTGGCAGAAGCTGTCGGGCCTCTACGAGAGGAAGAATGCGTTGAACCGGACCTCCCTGATGAGGAAGATAGTGAACCTCAAGTACCGGGACGGCGAGAGTATGGTGGAACATGTAAGCACGTTCATGGGATTCGTGAACCAGCTTGCGGCGATCAAGTTCCCGTTGGAGGATGCAATGCAAGCCATCATGCTGATGTGTACATTGCCGGAAAGCTGGGAGAACTTGGTGGTGACTCTCAGCACCTCCTGCACCGAAGATAACTTGTCCCTACAAACGGTAAAGACAAGCATTTTGAACGAAGAAGCGCATCGGAGAGATAAAGAACCAGCCTCCGATCCGAAGATGCTGCTTACCGAATCGGATCGGGGAAGACAACGGAACCGAAGTCCGCAAAGACGGGCGAAGTCGGGGACCCGGTCGCAGTCAAGAGGAAGGCCCACATGCTTCCACTGTGGGAAGCCGGGGCACTTCCGGAAGAATTGTCGGCATTACCGAAAAGACAACGGAGCCGACGACACCGATTCGAAGAAGTCTTCGGAACGGAACGGTGCTTACCGGGGAGCCACGGACCGGAATGGTTCGGATCGGCGAGGGCAGGACCGGAAAGGAATGACGGCACTCGCGGCAAGTGAAGAGGAGATCATGCTCATCACCGAAGAAGGTGAACTAAACATTGCCGGCGATGAGACTACCTGGGTGGTCGATTCCGGAGCGTCGTTCCACCTGACCCCGGAAAGAAGATACTTCTCATCCTACACAGCCGGTGAGCATGGCTGTGTTCGGATGGGAAATGAAGGTACGTGCCGGATTGCCGGCATAGGAGACGTGTGGTTGACAACCTCGACCGGATGCAAAATGTTGCTGAAGGATGTCCGACACGTTCCGGAGGTTCGATTGAACCTGATTTCGACCGGGAGGCTAGACGATGAAGGCTACACAGGTAGCATCCGGAACTGCGTAATGAAGTTCAGCAAGGGGAGCCTGATAGTGGCTCGGGCCCGGAAAGTCAACACGTTGTACCTTATGAATGCCTGGTTGTGTCCGGAGGAGTTGAACGTGGCAGCCGACACTGCCGGTGAGCTGTGGCACAAGAGACTCTGCCACATGAGTGAGAAGGGGATGAAGAGGCTTGCAGAAGACAACCTTATTCCAGTGAAGCATGTGCACCGATTGCCTGGCCGGTAAGCAGAACCGAACCTCCTTCCACTCAAGGCCACCGACCAGACGTAGCGCACCATTGGAGTTGGTGCACACTGACGTGTGTCAAGTAGAAACGAAGTCACATGGCGGAGCCCAGTACTTCGTGACATTCATTGATGACCACAACCGGAAGCTGTGGACGGCACCGTTGAAGAAAAAGGACCAAGTGTTGTGCGTCTTCAAAGAACTCCACGCGAGAGTGGAAAGGGAATCCGGCAAGAAGCTGAAAGCGATACGAGCGGATAACGGAGGGGAATACCGGGGGCAGTTCGAGAAGTACTGTCACTCGAAGGGAATCCGGCTCGAGTTTACTGTGCCGAAGACGCCGGAACTGAACAGGCTGGCCGAGAGGATGAACCGGACCATAATGGAGAGGGTCCGGAGTATGCTGGCGCATGCGAAATTACCCAAGGGGTTTTGGGCTGAGGCAATGTCGACGGCGACATACGTGATAAACAGATCACCCTCAGTACCTTTGGACGGAGACACGCCGCAGAGAGTGTGGACCGGTAGGGAAGTATCCTACCGGCATCTGAAGGTGTTCGGGTGTCTCGCATATGTGCATGTGGCAAAGGACCGGAGAGGAAAGCTAGATCCAAAGACCCGGCCATGCATATTCCTCGGTTACGGCGATGACGAGTTCGGCTACCGAGTATGGGACCCGGTCGACAAAAAGATATTCCGGAGTCGTGATATCATCTTCATGGAGGACAAGACACTCGCCGACTGGGAGTCGGAGAAGAAGATGAAGAGCCCCAAGTCGACCGGTGAGGATCAACTCTACGAGGAGCAGTCCCGACCGGCAAGGGACCGGTTAGCACTCGAGGATCCGGCCGAAGACGGTGAAGAAACAGAACCGGCCGAGGAAGATGAAACTGATACCGGAACCGGCCCCGATCCCGAAATGGATTCGGATGAAGAGGAAACGGAGGAGCCGGTTACCGAAGCTCCGGAACGGAGATATCCTCTAAGAGAGAGAAGGGCCCCCCGGAGATTTCCGGAACCAGAGCACGTGCTGCTAACCGACAAGGGGGAGCCGGAGAGTTTTGAAGAAGCAAAGCTTGACACCCATAGCCGCAGGTGGTTAAGTGCCATGCAGGAGGAGATGGATTCCCTGCATGAGAACCACACATATGAACTTGTGGAGTTGCCGAAAGGAAAGCGGGCACTTCGAAACAAGTGGGTGTTCAAGCTGAAACCGGGAGATGCCGGAAACCCCCCGAGATACAAAGCCAGGATCGTGGTGAAGGGGTTCCAGCAGAAGAAGGGCGTCGACTTCGACGAGATATTTGCCCCGGTAGTGAAGATGACCTCCATCCGGACGGTGCTGAGCATAGCGGCAAGCATGAACCTCGAGGTAGAACAGATGGACGTGAAGACGGCATTCCTTCACGGTGACCTCGAAGAAGAGATCTACATGCAGCAACCGGAAGGATTCGAGAAGAAAGGGAAGGAGCACCTGGTATGCCGGTTGAAGAAGAGCCTTTACGGACTGAAGCAGGCTCCCCGGCAATGGTACCGGAAGTTCGACTCTTTCATGACCGACGAAGGGTACCACAAAACGCAGTCCGATCATTGCGTGTTTGTGAAGAAGTTCGAAGGAGGAGACATTCTAATACTCCTCCTGTACGTGGACGACATGTTGATCGTCGGACGGGACCAGGTCAAGATACGGATGCTGAAGAAAGCGCTTCACCGAACCTTCTCAATGAAGGACCTGGGTCCGGCGAGGCAAATACTAGGGATGCACATCATCCGGGACCGGAAGAAGAAGCAGTTGTGGCTGTCACAGGAGAAGTACGTGACAAAGGTGCTTCACCGGTTCAACATGTCAGAAGCAAGACCGGTCGGGTCAACCCTCCCGGCAAACTGCAAGTTGTCCAGCAAGCAAAGCCCCAAGACAAAGGCTGAGAAGGAGGACATGATGAAAGTACCATATGCCTCTGCCGTCGGAAGCTTGATGTACGCAATGGTGTGTACAAGACCGGACATAGGATATGCAGTCGGAGTGGTGAGCCGGTACATGAGCAATCCCGGCAAAGAGCACTGGAACGCGGCCAAGTGGATACTCCGATACCTGAAGGGCACGGCAAACGCGTGCCTCCGATTCGGCTCCGGTAAGCCCGAACTCGACGGCTTTACCGATTCGGATATGTCGGCTGATGCAGATACCAGCCGGTCTGTTGAGAAGCAAGCTCAACATGGTATGTGATGCTTATGAGAAATAAGCTATAGTAGCTATTTAGCTACTAGTGAACAAAAAGGTAAAACAGCTATTTAGCTAGTGACAGCTAATTAGCTAGTGAACAGCTATTTAGCGACTGACAGCTAATTAGCTACTGGCAGCTAATTAGCTGCATGTGTAATAACTTATGACTTAGGTAAAAGTAAGTGAGAGTGAATAGGAAGTAAGCAGTAAGAAAAAACAGAGAATAGTGAGTAGAGAACTCTGAGAGAGAGTGAGAGACCAGAAGACTGACGAGAGCAAGTTGAGCTCTACATGTAATAGAAGAAAACCATTTTGCTACTACAGAGGTAAGTCCCCTTTCCTTTCTCTGTCTGTTTAGAGCACGCTAACGATCCAGCACACTACGATCCGCCGCGCACATAAGAAGAGCCCGAGTGCCTTCTTCACGTTTTCTTAACATGGTATCAGAGCAGAGTAGCTCGTAAGGAAGAGTATAGCAGTGCCTTAATCTGAGAAAGTTATTTCTCTGGTTGCTTATCAGAAATCAGAAAGTTACTTGTTGAAGTAACTAAAGCAAAACCCTGGTTTTTTGGAAGGAAAAAAATGGCTGCAGAGAATGTAGGCCAAATGGTCACAGAGAAATTAGATAAAAACAATTTCCCGGCGTGGAAATTCAGAATGACAAACTTTCTGATGGGGAAAGGATACTGGGATTACATTGAAGGAGACCTAGAAGAGGCTCCAGAGATCCCAGAAGAGAATGCAACAGCTGCACATATTAAGGCATTTAAAGATTGGAATCAAGGGGCAAGGAAAGTAATGCATTGGCTATCACTCAGCATCTCAGATTCAATGCTTGGGCACATACAGGATGCTATGCTCCCAAAAGAAGCTTGGGACAGTTTGGTAAAACTGTTTGCAGTAAACACAAAAGCAAGAAAGCTCCAGTTAAAGACTGAGCTAAATACCTTGGAGAAAGGTAAGATGTCAATAAATGAATATGCCCTAAAAATCAAGAGTATATGTGAGTCACTTGCTTCTATCAATGTGAAGATAGAAGATGATGACAAAGTGGAAATATGCTTAAGAGGCTTAGGACCTCAATACAAGAGTTTTAAAACTTCTATGCTCACAAGGGATAGTACCCCAAGTTTTTCAGATCTGATCTCAATGCTTGTGGTAGAGGAAAGGAATCAGATGGATGATGCAAATAAAGGAAACTCAGAGAACGAGGGGCAAGCCCTCTATAATAATGCCGGAAGAGGCCGAGGAAGAGGCCATGGAAGATTTGGCTCAGGAAGAACCAATAATAATGGCTTTCAAGGAAGAGGACAACAAGCTCATAGAGGAGGAAACAACAACAGAGGCAGGGGGAGCAACCGAGGTAGAGGTAAGCAAACTTATGTAAATGATGATGGCTGTTGGTATTGTGGTAAACCAGGCCATACACAGGCTGAATGTTACAAGAAACAAAATGATGAGAAAAGAGGAAAAGGACAACAGAGTAACTATGCCTCTACTAGTGAAGATTGTGAAAAGGAAGGTGGTTTTGTAGTGCAACATGAGATAGCAGCAGTGGCTGAAAGCTCACAGAAATGTAATGAAGAGTTTACGTGGTATGTAGACTCGGGGGCATCTAACCATATGACTGGACATGCAAATTGGTTTGAGAGTTTAAGAGAACCAGAGGTTCCTGGTTATGTACAAACAGGTGATGACACAACTCACCAAATAAAACATGTTGGAGATATCCCATTGTGGGAAGAAAGAGGAAAAACCAAGTATATGTTGAATGTGATGCATGTTCCAAACCTTGCTAAGAATCTGATTTCTGTTGGACAGATTGTAGAGCAAGGTATGCAAGTGAAGTTTAAGCAAAGTGGATGCTATATAGAAAAGAATGGGAAGCTCATTGCAAAAGGGAAGAGACAAGGAAGAATGTTTATCTTGGATGTAGAAATGCCCAAACAGATTTCAGCCATGTTTGCAAATGGAACGAGTGTAATCTCAGATGTGGAAATGTGGCATAAAAGGATTGGCCATATAAGTATGCAAACATTAAAGAATATGTTGAGAAAAGATGCAGTGGCTGGACTGCCAAACTTGAAAAAGTGTGAAATGGGAAAAGTATGTGAAGCATGTCAATATGGTAAGCAAAACAGGTTGCCATTCCCTCATGAGAGACATGTAAGCAAAAATCTGTTGGATTTGGTACATACAGATGTATGGGGACCAACAAAGAATGCATCTATTGGTGGATGCAGATTTTATGTTACATTTATTGATGATTGTTCACGGAAGACATGGGTGTACTTCATGAAGGAGAAAAGTGAAGTATTTGACTGTTTTCGTAAGTTTAAATGCATGGTAGAAAAGCACGCTGGTACAAGGATAAAATGTTTGAGATCTGATGGAGGAGGAGAGTATTTCTCCAATGAATTTTCTGATTTTTTGTGTAATCAGGGAATAAGAAGACAGTTCACATGCCGATATACTCCACAGCAAAATGGAGTTGCTGAGAGGAAAAACAGAACTTTGGTGAACATAGCAAGGGCAATGATGACTGAGAAGAACATGCCATTATACTATTGGGCAGAAGCTGTAAATACAGCAAATTACATTTTAAATAGATGTATTACATCAGGAGTACATGAGGCAACTCCTGAAGAGTGTTTTTATGGCAGGAAGCCTAGCTTACAACACTTGAAAGTGTTTGGATGCCTTGCATATGTACATGTGCCTGCAGAACTAAGAAGTAAGTTGGATCCAAAAGCAGAAAAATGTATCTTTGTTGGATATTCAGAAGAACAAAAAGGGTACAGATGTTATAACCCTGTGACTAAAAAGATTGTGACAAGTCGAGATGTGATATTTGATGAGTTGGCTAGTTGGTACAGCCCAAAACAGAATCTAGAGACTGATGAAGACTGTCAAAATGAAGACAAAGACAGATCAGAAAATGTAGAAGACTGTCACAGAGATGGAGACAAGGTTGGACAGCAAAGTCCAACATCAACAGAATGTTCTGGACCATCAAAAAGCTCAGATGGTAAATCTGATTCAAATTCATGGAGTGGAAAAACTGGACAGAAAAAATCTGATGACAAAAAAGGAAAACAGAAAATGCCAGAGTATGAAATCCCGGATGACCTATCAAAAAACATGGAAGATGAAGATTCAGATATGTCTTTGGATGATTTCCTTGGAATACAGGAAATGAAAATCCCTGGTATGGAAAAGGAAATAAAGAATGCAAATCAGAAACTGAGAAGATCAGATAGAGAGAAAAAGACTGTGGAAAGATTTGGGTATGATACATATATGGCTATGCACTATGCATATATGTCTAAGGTGGTACAGATCCCTGACCCAAACAGCTTTGAAGAAGCAAAATCTGAGAAGAAATGGATGGATGCAATGCAAGAAGAGATTGATGCATTGGCTGAGAACAAAACGTGGGATTTAGTGAAGTTACCAAAAGAGAAAAATGTGGTAGGCTGCAAATGGGTCTACAAGACAAAGCATGACTCCAATGGGAATGTAAGTAGACATAAAGCAAGATTGGTTGCAAAAGGATATGCTCAGATGCAAGGGATTGATTATGATGAGACTTTTGCACCGGTTGCAAAGATGGCAACCTTGAGAACACTACTTGCTGTAGGAGCAGCCAGAAAATGGATTTTGCATCACATAAAAATGCTTTTTTACATGGTAACTTGGAAGAAGAAGTGTATATGAGTCAACCACCAGGTTTTGAAGATAAGAAACATCCTGATTATGTATGTAAGCTGAAAAAAGCTCTCTATGGACTGAAACAGGCACCAAGAGCATGGCACAGAGAACTTTCAGATTCTCTGAAAAATCTTGGTTTCAAAATGTCAAAAGCTGATCCTTCTTTGTATGTAAAAAGTGAAAATGATTGCATTGTTATTATTCTGATTTATGTAGATGATTTGATTATTGGAGGAGATTCCGTGGATGAAATAAGAAAGTTGAAAAAAAATCTGGAAATGCAGTTTCATATGAAAGATTTGGGAGATCTGAGATATTTTCTTGGTATTGAAATCATCAGATCTGAAAGTGGTATATGTATGTTGCAAAAACAGTATGGAACAACTATGTTGAAAAAGTATGGTATGCTTGGATGCAAACCTATTGTTGTACCACTTGATAAAAACTGCAAATTGAGGGCTGATTTGGGAGCCAAAATAGAAGATGTAAACATGTACAGGTCTATGGTGGGCAGCCTTATTTATTTGACCATAACAAGACCTGATTTGAGTTATGCAGTTGGATTAGTCAGCCAGTTTATGCAACAGCCAACAAAGCCACATTTGGACTGCATCAGAAGGATTCTGAGGTATGTAAAAGCAACTCAGAACTTTGGACTATTTTACAGGGCTGATCTAGACATAAATCTGGAAGGATATACAGATGCTGATTGGGCCGGAAGCCAAACAGACAGGAGATCCACAAGTGGATACATGTTTACCTTGGGAAGTGCAGGAATTTCATGGAGTAGCAAGAAACAGGCTACTGTTGCATTGTCCAGCACAGAAGCTGAGTATAGAGGGGCTGCAATAGCCACATGTGAAGAAGTATGGATCAGAAGACTGCTTGCTGATCTGGGAGTATATATAGATGGTGCTGTCACAATCTGGTGTGACAATATGAGCAGCATTCAGCTTGCAAAGAACCCAGTGTTCCATGCAAGAACAAAGCACATTGAGGTGCATTATCACTTTGTTAGAGAAAAAGTGATGGAAGGTGAAGTTGATCTGGTGTATGTGAATACAAATCAGCAGGTTGCTGATATCCTTACGAAGGGATTGAGTGTGGAAAAACATACACAGTTTCGGAACATGATGGGAGTTGTAAACATTGATGAGATGGCTAAAAAGCAAAATGGAAAAGAAGATTGAAGAGAACCCCAACAAAGGATAAGTTGAGCTTGAGGGGGAGTGTTGAGAAGCAAGCTCAACATGGTATGTGATGCTTATGAGAAATAAGCTATAGTAGCTATTTAGCTACTAGTGAACAAAAAGGTAAAACAGCTATTTAGCTAGTGACAGCTAATTAGCTAGTGAACAGCTATTTAGCGACTGACAGCTAATTAGCTACTGGCAGCTAATTAGCTGCATGTGTAATAACTTATGACTTAGGTAAAAGTAAGTGAGAGTGAATAGGAAGTAAGCAGTAAGAAAAAACAGAGAATAGTGAGTAGAGAACTCTGAGAGAGAGTGAGAGACCAGAAGACTGACGAGAGCAAGTTGAGCTCTACATGTAATAGAAGAAAACCATTTTGCTACTACAGAGGTAAGTCCCCTTTCCTTTCTCTGTCTGTTTAGAGCACGCTAACGATCCAGCACACTACGATCCGCCGCGCACATAAGAAGAGCCCGAGTGCCTTCTTCACGTTTTCTTAACACGGTCCACATCAGGGTATGTGATGACGTATGCAGGGGGAGCTGTTTCGTGGCAGTCGAGGCTACAGAAGACGGTTGCGTTGTCAACCACGGAGGCGGAGTACATGGCGGCTGTTGAAGTCGGCAAGGAAATAATATGGATGAAGGACTTCATTAGAGAGCTCGGTATCCGGCAGGAGGAGTACCGACTCTACTGCGACAGTCAGAGTGCCATCCACCTTGCGAAGAACGCGGCCTATCACTCCCGGACGAAGCACATCCAGCGAAGATATCACTGGATCCGGGAAAGGATAGAAGACCAGGAGTTCGTGCTGACGAAGATCCACACGGACGAGAACGGGTCAGATATGCTGACCAAAGTGCTCACACCCGACAAGCTGGAAGCGTGCCGGAAGAGGGTCGGACTGGAAAGACATCCCATGCCGAAGTGAAGGGGGAGTTTGTTGGGATTACGGTCCCTCCGGATGGGATGGTCAGATGTCCGGGAATCGGGAATGAAGACCCGAATGAGGAGTACCCGGTATCGGAACCGGATGATGAAGACCCGGTTTCGGATCCGGATGATGAAGACCCTGGCTACGGAGCCGGATGACGAATGTACCCGGAGAGAGATCCGGATGCGGGGACATATTTGTGAATATGTTTGCCAAGGGCCCTCGAGGCTATATTTGTAAATCGCCTAAAAGTCATATGTGTATAAATATGACTTAGGGCAAACAGTTTTGTAGTTGTTGCTCATTTTTCTGTTTTTCACTTAGAGGGAGCGAAGTGAGAGCAGCCGAGAGAGAGAGTGAGAGAGAGAGAAAGGAAGAGGTCGACGCCTCTGTGTAACACCGCCGCCTGTGGCGAGGACAGCGAGCTCAAGGTCGTCGCCTTGCAGCTCGCCATTGTACATTCCCTGCGTATAGTGATAGTTGGAGTCTTGCACTCCCGTGGTTTTTCCCGTCTAGGGTTTTCCATGCTAAACCCTGTGCATTCGAGTCTCTCTCTGTGTTTTCGATTTATTGCTGCATTGATTCGTGTTTTCCTCGGTTGTGGCCGGGAGGTGAAGGTTTTCGAAAGCGTCAATCCCTAACAGGATT
This sequence comes from Azolla caroliniana, assembly GCF_043228905.1. Taxonomy (NCBI): domain Eukaryota; kingdom Viridiplantae; phylum Streptophyta; class Polypodiopsida; order Salviniales; family Salviniaceae; genus Azolla; species Azolla caroliniana. Next base: position 12,758,000 of record NW_028230437.1, on the reverse strand, counting down.
ATCATCAAAATACTGATTTTCTTCGACCTCGTCTAATCCTTCCATCATATTGACGGACTCAGCACGCACTGGCAAACATTGTTTGCTTGTCGCAACCTTGTTCTATATAGACACCCGGATTTTCGTTTTGCCTTTTCTAACCTGATACTTGTTCTGACCCTTTTTGGGTAATCAATGTCGCCACCTTTTCGGTAAATCTAGGAACCAACTTAAGTAATCCGATCAGTGGTAGTGATACTTGGCAATCTGCCAAGATCTTCCAAGTTTCCTCTTGTTCTGGTACAACCGTAGCTCCTGGTAATTTGGTAGCTTGGTTAATTTCATTGTCTTGGAGCATCCGGTTTACATTATTTTGGTTTGCTTCCTCTATGCATTCCTTGGCTGCTTTACGGACTGCTTCCTGAATCTCCCACTTAGATTGTTTACTTTTGCTTCTAGTGGTTACTTGTTGTATTTCTGGTATAACCATATTAACCGCCGGTCCTTTTCCTTTAGCAGGACACTGATTAGCATAATGACTAGTTTGACGGCAAATATAGCAAGTAGGAACAAACGTTCCACTTCCCTCACCTTGCACAAACTGACCAGTCCCATCATTTTGCATAAATTGTTGACCATCATTCCCATTGGAATTCGGTGATTGCTGAAACTGTCGTGAGGCTTTTGACTTGTAGAATTTTTTATTTTTATACCGGTTTTGCTTAAACCGTCCTCCTTTTTGCTGTTGCTGATTCATATTCGGTACTGCCGAGAATTCTTGATTTTGTTGAAAATCTTGATTTTGTTGAAAATTATTTTGTTGAAAAGTTGGATTCTGTTTAAAATTAGTTTGCTGAAAGCCTTGATTTTGTTGAAAATTATGCTGTTTTTGTGGAAAACTATTCTGTTGGTAGCCATTATTGAACAAATTCCGGTTATTGTGGTACCCGTTTTCTGGAAAAATTTGTTTGTTTTATTGAGCAAGTTATACTCACATTGCTCGACGGAATGAAGTTTAGCATGACATATTGTGCAATGCATTCGTGGACTACATTCGATCGCCGAATGACCAGTATTTAAACAAGTAGTACACTAAACTGCTTGTTGAAATTGTAAGTCCTCCATCGTTGGCAGTGTACGATTTAGTGCTGACATATCCATACTCCGTACATTTATCAGTTGTCGGCCCATAGTGATTGCCTTATCAATCACTTGCTCGATATTCTGATTCCGGAAATCGAACACCTTCAGTGTTGTTCGTAATGGTTCACGAATTGCTTCAAGGAATACATCCTTCAATTCATTGTCCGGAATAGGCCTAGAAATTTGAATTTGTAAATTCTGAAAACGAATCACGAATTGAGACACTGTTTCCTGTTGCTCCTGATACAACGCATAAAATTGCGCTATCAAATCCTTTTGAGGTATCTGACGATGAAATAACTGCAAAAATTTGCTCGTCAATTGTTCGAATGTTTCGAACCCACGGAGACCATTTTGTGCAAACCAATAGCGGAATAACCCTCCAATGACAAAACAAACTCAGCAATCTTAGACTTATCTTCGGCTGTCGCCGACAGTCTCTAAACCCCATGGTTAATCTCCCATGTTGTCAAGAAATCCCTCAAATGCACTTCTGCATCAGTTCCTTCACGGAACTTAGAATACGGATAAGGCATATTGTCCTCACTCCAGATATCATAAAATGATACTTCTTCCGGCTGATTTTCGTCAAGAAGTACAGACCACCTTCTACTTGTTTCCGGCTGTAATTCCTCAGCCGATTCTGTATCTAGCATCTTCGTAACAGAACGCGTACGAGGACGTTTACAACCGACTGGTGTATCAGGATCAAATGACATCCATTCGTCTTGTTCTTTGCTATGTGCAAATGTAATCGGGCGTGCCAAAATTATACTGTGTTGTTCGGTCGACCGTTACTACTTTGCCGACACAGTATAAAACACGTTCATGTTCACAAGTGGAAGGATTGCGCATTCCACTTGTAGAATCTTCTTGAAACTATCCAAATACACCCTCTCTACAAAAATTGGATGCACTAGTATCACATGTTCCATAACTTGATTAGAATTTGCAAATATAAAAATACATGATAGGTGTACGAGTGGAGATCATTAGAATTCATGCAAGTTTGGACGTGATGATAAGTTAATGTAGGCATAATAAAGTTCAACAATGGCTCAATATGTCACTAAGGTGCGACATGGGAAACACTAAGTTAAAGACTTATATTAATTTGGTAAGTTTTACAAAAATATGAGGTGTACTTGTAACCATACTAATAAAATGAGTTATAATTTATAATTTGACCCATACGTGCATGTATATAATTGTGGACAATGTAGGATAGTGCACTTTAGGATAATGTACATGGAATAACTAACTTATTAAAGTATTCAATACTTGTATTTAAAGTTGATCTCATCTATTCCTCAGTTTGTTCATATGGGATCAAACCATATGTATATAATTGTGGACAATGTAAGACAGTGAACTTTAGGATAATGTGGTGGAAATAACAAACCTATTAAGGCTTTCATACTTGTATTTAAAATTGATCTACTCTATTGCTTAGGTGATTCACACGGGATCAAACTCTGAACGATAACGCTAATGGAACTACAAGCGTATAAAAACATGCGGATAACGCTAGTAGAACCATTATCAACACACTACACAATCTAAGTAGCAATGGAATAGAAACATAATAGTTTTAACAATAGAAGACAAAGATCCATAATAACAACATGGACAGTCATGGCAACAATTCTACGACCATGTTATGTTAAGGTAAACTTGGACCAAAATCAGCCTCAATTTAAACTAATTCATGTTTCTCCATAAATTTGGTAGTCAACTATGCATACGGTGAAACCAATGTCATAAGTCTACTAACCAAGTATATAAAAATAAAATTGAAACATATAGAAGATTATAAAGAATAGAATCCACCAAGTAAAACCCAAAATTTGTATTAATAATGTAAAATCCAAACAAATCGTCAATGTCATTTTCTTCATAGAGTCTATTACATAGCAATCAAATCGTCAATGTCATTTTCTTCATCATCCTGTATAGAAGTCTCTTCGGCTATACGTGCATTGGCTTCCCCTGTTAGCCGAGCCAACGAAATATCTTCTATAAGCTCATCATCAAGCTCTATTAGCTCCCCCGGTTCCCCGGCTAACAGAGGAATAGGCTCTCACGAAGCAAGTTGAAACCTTTCTATATCAGCGAGTTTCTATGCACCGACCTCCTCGTCCTGGTCTAGGCACTCCCACAAAGCCTTAATCCTCATGTTTATAAATATAACCTGCTCCTCGTCCTTCTCCAATGCAACTGTGTTTCTAAAGAGCTTCAATGGACATGCAGACGTCGTTCCCGTGAAGAAAGTAACAAGAAGAATTAGTTCTCAAACAAAAAAGATTTGGTATTGGTTATCTCAAGATCGTTACCCTAGTTCGAGGAATACCTGTGCCAGAAAAGTGATCTAATATCCAGTCTCCTTCGATAGAAAACATCTCGATCAAGCGCATCATAAGTCGTTGAGGTTTTTGGTATGGGTTGGCAAGTCCCTGTTCTGTCGTGGTGACATGTCGCAATTTCCGTGTCACTGCTGGATATACCAGCAGATTTGAACCTCCCACTTCATTAGAATGCTCCTTGATTCTTTGTTTCTTAATTTCATCGAAGTAGCCAACCATGATGTATTCAATCACATTAACGAACCGAAAGGTTGGCCCTCTATTTACATTGGTTTTTATCCTATAAAAAATATTACATCGAGTTAAGAATAGATTGAACAATCTTAAGAAAGGCAATATAGTGAATAAGACCTATAAATAATCCTTACCATGCAAGGTTCTCTACCATGCAAGGTTCTCAATGCCATGGCAACGAGATCTCAAAGCTTGAGCTACCGAGTACCCTTGGTCCATACTATGAAAGACAACTATTCTCCACAAGGATGCAGTCGTTAGCTCAACAAAATCCTTGATTGCGGATATTCCTTCTTTGGCACTTTTTGGATCATGTCCACGACATCGCCGCAAACCACATTGTAGTAAAGATCTCTCGTAATATCTTTTTTGTGGCTAAAATTTTTGAAGGAGCCATCTTCCTCCATTTCGTACGCCTTGACTAAGCGATGATCCTTTTCTTTTTTGGCTCTCTCAAGATGTGCAAGGAAGGATGTCGGGAAACCGTGTATATCCTTAACTTCTCCTTATTTCTTGCCACGACACGGTTTCTAATAGAAGCAATAGGACATCAAGTTTTATTATACAAGCTCTACATATGATGAAAGCTTAATGAAAAACCACCAATACTAACTCAATCCTTGAATGCAATAAAATACTCCGATAATGCCTTATATGAAGACGTTAGAGGATAATCCTCAGTCACTTGTTCCCAAGTTATACATCCAAGTTGTTTCATCATAACTTCTTGGATCTTCATGTACACCTTATGACTGTGAATTAGAAAACGAGATTAGAACTTTCAATTGCACCATATAGACTTCAATATCAGTATTTAAAAGACTTACTTATTGAACTCAGTGACCATTTCTTCAAGGCTTAAATCTTTGGCCACAACCCTTGACAAAATAGACACAAGAAGTTGCTCGTCCTTCATACCTTGCATCGCTCTCCACAGAGACAATTTCATGTCGTCAACCACTTCTTCAATTGTCAAGTCAATGTTCTTGGCCGCTTGTGACTTTAATTCTAGTTGAGGGTCAACCTTACATTTCTTTTATCGTTGACCCTTGACCTCCTTATTCTCCCACATTGAGAAGATTTGATCTTGTAGGTCCCATACTTCTCCATCTCTAAAGGCCAGTTGAGACCAAGACTCATATTTTCGAAGACCATCGGACTTAACATTATCATCTACCACAATGCCGACTTCATGCAAGCATTGACGTCGTAGGCCTGGATGTAGCTTCACACCAAACTTTTGTTTGACGTCCAAATACTCGTGGTGGAAGAACCTTATATGCTCAATCGATGACTTTTTCTGCCTATAGTCATTATTGTTATTGTGGTCCCATGCCAACAACTTTGCCTCTTCAGTTGTGAGACCCACGTAAATTTTGCACTCGGCATACTTGAAGAAGAAAGTCGTTGGATGTTCTCTCACAAGTTGCCGACGTGCCTCCGTTGAATGAAATCCACCAATGACAAAGTAATTATATTGATCATGCTTTCTTATATCAAAATCTTCAATGGTTTCACATTCTTCAGGATCCACCATAACAATAAAAGGCACAACGGTAGCATGAGGATTAATTTTCATTTTTTTCTTGAGATTTTGAACATGCATTCGGTATGGCTCTCTAATCTCAAGTGGTCTTCGTCCTGTTTTTTCATCAATAGGGGGCCGATGGATGTGTGTTATAGGCAAATTAAACACTTGCCCTTTCCTGACCAGTTTACGCTACATTAACTCTCTCTGTATCTTATTCTGCTCGGATGACAACACACCCGATGCCAGCTCAGCTCCTGGCATCCCCTTAGTGTCTTCATCTTCGTTTTCACTTGATAAGTCGGAGTCCGACATTTTGGTGGTCTTGATTGTACTTTAGATGCCCTTTTTGTGGCCTTCACTGGGGAGGGCAATGGCTCCCTTAGAGTTACATGGCCTTATATATAAGGCCTCAAGGTAACAATAAGGTTTTGTGAGCTTTGTAGATCCTTTTTGAAAGCTTCTAGCCCACAAGATTCCTTTACTAGAAGATCTTCAGAAAGGAACACTTTACGTACCCCCTTAGAGCACTCTATCATTACAAGTATGTTGGTTGAATCTGCATCTTCGTAGTCAAATCGTAGAATATGGCCATACATAAATGGGGTTTCATTTTCAAGCTGCCCCTCGCCCTTCTTCTTTGTTGTATACAATACGACTTTTTTCTTGGAGTCAACGTATTGCATACACCATTCCTTGTCCGTTAGATCACGGTCAGGAAGGTCTTCACCACCTATAGCTGCTAATAGTTTATTTTGGCTAACCTCAATGGGTGGTTGAGATTTTGTCTCCTCGTTGAAGAGAAGCTTTTTTCCTCTCTTCATGTTCTCGGGAGCTATTAGGGTCTGTGTTTCAATTGGAGAACCCTGTATGCGGAGCTTTATCTTCTTCACAGGTCGGTCCGACAAGTTCTCAAACGGCCTATTTAAGAAAGGACATGCGAAAACATAAGTTAGGTGGTCACGTAGATTAAGGTTGTATATTAAAATACAAATAATTAGATGAAGACATAAACTAGCAGGCGATTTGTGGTAAACTATAAATATCAATCATGCATTGAGTGAACATGGTAGTCCTTTATTCATATATCCATTCTAGTAAGGGCTATTCAACTTAGAAAATATATATCTTAATAAGTATACAAGGATATATATTGTCTTGAAGGGTAGGTATGGCTTACATTGATTGCATATCCATATTCTAGAGCATTTGCATATGATAGACTTGAATTTGGTATCGTAAAGGTAATTTGTGGGTTATTTTCTACTATTTTAAGCTATATTAGGTCATAAAACCTCTATAATTAAGGCCCCTATTTGTTACAAAATAAGGCAAATCACCCTAAAAAAAGACTGATTTTGACAGAAAGTTTGATATCCTCCTTTCACACAATACTAAATTGTTGCCCTAAAGACACAATATTCCTCTTTAAAGTTCTTATTTTATACAGGAACTCGATACGCCGTATCGTGTTCCTGTATATAGTTCGTGTCTATACATAAAATCGATGCAGGGTATCAAGTTCATGTATCAAACTCATACTTTACACAGGAACTCGTTACGGTGTATCGAGTTCCTATATAAAACAGGAACTTTATACAGGAACTCGATACGCCGTATCGAGTCCATGTATAAAACACAAACATAAAACAGGAGCTCGATGCACTATATTGAGTTCCTCTATAAAAGAGTTACATAACATAGGAACTCGATACGCCGTATCGAGGTCCTATTTAAAACACACACTATATACAGGAAAATACAAACTGTGTACAGGAACTCGATACTCCGTATTGAGTTCCTGTATAATGTTTGTGTTTTTATCGAGTTCCTCTTTAAAACAACAACTTTAAACAGGAACTCGATACGTCGTATCGAGTTCTTGTATAAAACACAAACATTATATAGGAACTCGATACGGCGTATCGAGTTCCTGTTTAAAACGCAAACATACTATAGGAACTCGATACGCCGTATCGAGATCCTGTTTAAAACGCAAACATAATACAGGAACTTGATACGTTGTCGTGAAGATCCGTCACTACGCGCGGATCGTGAGGCGGAACCGCCGGGGTTCTGGACCAGAAGGATTTAGAGTCGTTTGGCGAGAAAGTACTTAAGAAAGATTGGGAAAGAGAGAAGATGAGATTACACGATTGATTTGATAACGAATTTCTTCTTCTTAATTTTCATAAAAAAAAACCATGTTTTTCTCCTCCCCCTTCCCTCTTTTATAGATGCTCTCATGCACATGATGCATGTGAGGGTACAAGACATGCATAAATTGCATGTTTGCCATTTGGCGCTTAAGTATTACATGTGGTGCATGCTAACCATGTCACTCATTTTAGCACTCATGGATGAGAATTTACATGTAAAAGTACAATGATAAAAATATAATTTCAACTAAATACTATGGCTTAATGGTAAGCCATTTGACTCCTAACTTGGAGGTGCAAGGTTCGAATCCATACTTGCCCTCCTTGTATATGTAAATATGTATATGTTTTTATATATTTATTTTATCTAGTCGTCGGTTCGCCGGATACCGGTGCCGACGCCAGATGCCGCCGCCGGATGTCGACGCCGGATGCCGGTGCCGCCACCGGACGCCGATGCCGACGCCGGACGCTGCCGCCGGATACCGTCGGATCACCGGCTCCATCGCCGGTCCGGTTTTGGTTGGCCAAAACCCTTTTCGAGTAGCTAGCCACCTCCACTCTAAGTTCAAGTTACCTTGAACTCTCTATGCTCCACACATAGACACAAAGATAATATCTTTTGCTCCACCTTATATATGATGAGAGCCGTATTTGTCGTGCCTATGTGGGATATCTCAGAATTTTCTCTTTTCTTTTCACAACTTTATACCCTCATATCTTGACATTTAGTTGTCCATTTCTCGTGTAATAAAGTGCATTCGAAACCTCCATCATTTTGTACTTAGATATTAAAAATGTTATCTTCACAATTATTGTATTACATGATTCATACTCGATTTTGTACGTTTTATGGGATTTTCACACTATTGCCGAAAATCTTCACGACATCCACCCCCACCAAACCGCATGTCCTCCGGTACGTGCCAAGAAGAGAAGAAGTGAGATTTCGGCTATGATGATCAATTAGATTCCTCCATGTCTTCATTTTCATCCGGCCTATTATGTTCATCGTCGAGGTAATCGAGGTCAGGATCCTTGTCTTGTCTTTTCTTGAAAAGCTTTACTCTTTTTCCCGCAATGGGTACGGCCAACCTTGATCCGTCTAGTTCCGCAAGGTGGTATGTGGCATTATCGTTGGCACTTGTCACCACATACGGCCCGAACCATCTTCTTGCGAACTTCCTTGTTGTACTATGTTGATTGTCAAGGGTGTTGTCGTAGACCAAAACCCAATCCCCTTCTTCAATCTTCTTGGGACGAAGTCGATGCGTGTTGTCGAACCGAACTTTGTTCTTTACTCGGGCTGCCTTCATCATCTTTCGCGCTTTTTCTAAATCTTCAGGTCTTCTTTCAAGTTGCCTTATCCGCGTCGCTAATAACTCTTCTCGGCTCATCTCGTTCTCCCACGGTATCGCTACCCATGAGGCGATCGTCCTTTCGATGGGCATAATCGGCTTTTGTCCATACATAAGCTCCGTCGGCATATACCCTGTCACCGAGCTATGTGTCGTTCTATCGGCCCACAAGGCATAGGGTAATAGTCGTGGCCAATTCCCGACTTGACCGTTGCATGCCCGTACGATGGCTTTAACGATAGGTCCATGCCCTCGCTCGATCTTCCCATTTGCTTCCGGATTGTAGGCAGTCGTGAGGGAGAGCTTCACCCCTAGTCTTTCGAAGAGCTCCGTCGCTTCGTGCGCGTCCAACTCCCCTCGGTCGGCCACTATCTTCCCTACACATCCATATCGGCAAACAACATCTTCAAGTAAAAATTTACAAACGGCTGAAGTCGTCTTATTTGTCAAGGCTCGTCCTTCCACTTGATTTGTCAAGTCTTCCCTTGCGAGTGCTAAGTACTTCATTTGTCCCACTCCCATTGGCATCGAGACTAGATCCACCATCCATTTGAAGTGTATGGTGAGTGGGTATGTTGGCTTTAACTCATCACGATGACGTATATTTGAATATACTTGGCAAGTTTCGCATGTGGACACGAAATGGAGTACATCTTTGTACATGCTTGGCCACCAGTACTTCTCCTTCAACTTTTCGAACATCGCCCATGTTCCTCTATGACCTGCCCAAGCACCCTCGTGGAATTCGGTAGGGCCTCCTCCTTTGTCAACGAAGCATCTGTCGTCAATGTTCTTAGGAATCTACCGATGAGTAACCATTCTCCTTCGTACTCGTTCTCGTTGAAGGCGTGGAGGGTTTGCGTGTCCTGGTCTTCCGCCGACAATCGAGCCATCTTGAAGAAGTCGAGGGCGACATCTTCATCTTCCGAAACCATGTTACTTCCATTTGAAAATCTTGCCCTCGACAGCATGTCAGCCATGGCGTTCTTCTTCCCTGCGATGTGACGGATCTCTGGGTTTAAAGACTTGATGTAGGCGATTCACCTTAGCATAGCAAGATCTGGGGTCGCACATCCCGAGACCATTCCGAGAATTGGGAGACAATCTGTCTCTATTATCACTTCTGATCCGATCAGGTAATCTTTGTCCGTCTTCACTGCCGACACAATACCCCAAAGTTCCCGCTTGACTTGGGCATATCTTTGTTGTCGTTCGCTGAGAACCTTTGCTCCGAACCGGACGGCATATCGCGCATTATCTTCACCTTCTTGATTGATGACCCACCCGATTCCGGTTGGGCTCGTATCTATGGTCACATAAATTGGTTTCCCTTCGGCATAGTCGGCCTTCCTTAGTGCCGGAGCTTCAAGAAGCAGTTTCTTTAATCTTCGCATCGCCTCTGTGTGCTCGTCTCGCCATTCGAACTTTATTCTTTTCTTTAGTAGTCCATATAACGGTTCGGCGACATGAGCGTAGTGAGGAATCCATATATGATAAAATGCGCACGCTCCAAAGAACCTTCGAACCTCCGTTTGGTTTTCGCATTCTTCTTTCATGTCTTGGATTGCGTTCACTTTGGATGGCGAGGGCTTCTGGCCGTATGCTCCACACAAGTGACCTACCACCAAGATCTCCGGTTGCCCGAATGCGGATTTTTCTCCCGAAAATGTCAAATTCGCATCTTCGAGCCTTTGAAGCACCTTCTCGCAATCTTTCATATGATCCGCAACGAACTTTCTACAACCTTCCTTATCTTTCGATTCATCTTTCTCCTCATCTGAACATCCTTTTATCGGAATATCATCCAAGAATGGCATCGTGATGTCCGGAATGCAATCCTTCAAGACTTTATTCATGGCATTCACCATATGAGCCACCGAGTTCGTTGCGCCTTGGGGTAAGGTATACATCCGCACAAGCCCGATCGGAGTCCTCATGGTTGTAATGTCCCGACTGTCGATCGCCAACTGGAATTGGTCATATCCGGAGTAGAGATCGCCAATGGAGTAGATGGACCGGCCCGCAAACGCTTAGGCAAATTCGTCCACGCTCGGACCGATTCCGGCATTTCGAATTGTCACCTTGTTGACGGGTTGAAGATCTTGGATGAATCGCAATGATCCATTCTTCTTCGGCACCGTGAACCACCTATTGGAATAAGGAGCATTCGACGGTTCTAGAATTCCCATACTCACCTTCTCCTTTAAGAGCTCGATCAGCTTCGGAAGGTGTGCTCTCGGAACCGGTATCGGTTTCAAATTCCAAGGCACATGAGGCACCGTGAAGATCACCATTGGCTCTATAACCTTTGGGTCGGCGCATCCGATTTCTCGTGGGAAGAATGCGAAAGCCTTCCCATGTCTCTCAAGCATATCGGGAAACATTCGCTCCTCTTCAGGGAGAAGGAAATCCTCCTTTCCAACTCGTAGTTTCCCCTTCGTCTCTTTGGTGAAGTCATGACCTATCTTCTTCGGATCTCTTAAGCTTGGATCATTAGCGACTTCCTTCATCTTTTGCCAGCTATCTTCCGGTAGCGGAACCGCAACTGGCTTGATCTTCTTATCCACTGTTTTATATTTCGTGTTGATGTCAGCTTCATTCATCGAGATGCCACGACGGTATTCATCGATGATAGCGTACATGTTGACGGAGTTAACCGAAATCACCCGTTGGTTATGAAGATAGCTCAAGTCCACGACGTCCTCGATTTCGCCGATGGTGTCGTTAAATGAGGCTTCTTCCATAATATGAGTCACGAACTCTCCTTCTTCTATTATGTTCTCTTCTTTCAGCATCTTCTCGAATTCTTGTATCCGGCGCTTGTGCTTCTTGTCGGGTAGTACTAGTTTACATGCGCCACTAGGTGTGACACATGTTGCTTCTCCTTGCAATCCACGCATTCTTCTTTCTTGTGGGGTCTTGTGATTGCTCGGACTATTTGTGCCCCATGCTTCAATAGTCCGCTCTAAAAATCCGAGGATTCGCCTCCGAGACTATCTCGATTCCTTTCATGATTGGCTCGCACTGTTAGGAATTGGACCGATCTTTGGTTGTCAAGACTCTTTATTCGTGCGAAGGCTGCTCCATTATCAAACACTTTGGTCTCCATCCGAGATGATGTGATATAAGGTTGCCCTAGGATGACAGGATGCGACGCCGATTCTTGTACGAAGAAGTGTTGATCCATCTCCACATCCCCAATCGTGACTTTGACATTGGGACAAGCTCCGTACAAGTCCTCCGTAGACTTTGTTGCCGCGCGAATCTTCCATCCGTGGTTTGTATTGACTGGCCATCTTCCCTTTTTGTAGAAGTCGGTTAACATGAGGTTGATCTCCGAGCCGTGGTCGATCAAGGCTACGACAGTCTCTTTCTTCTCCCCGATCTTCACCGGCGTCTCCGTTGTCGCTCGTGCCCAATGAGGTCGAGTGTAGTGGCTGTCCACCATATCTTCATCGATTTCGTCTCTTGCCATAGTTATGGCATTCGTTTTTGCTTTCTGCGGCTTCTCTTCTTCCTCGTCCGATTGTTGTCTCTTTCTCTTTACAAGGTCCACGATCGTGTCATGGAACTCCTTCTTCGTAATGCCAAGCAATTCCCTCAAGGACAAAGTTACGTGGCTATCAAGAACTCGTTCTTCGAGAATCTTCTTTAGGTCCGTCGTCTGCTCTATGTCCGACCTTAGCT